>NC_134878.1:26746230-26748730 GCF_041734735.1 Babylonia areolata
AATAATCTACAGAAGTAGTGCATACAATATTTGATTATTGATTTTTTTTTTTTTTTTTTTTTTTTTTTGTGGTCCTAATCCCACTTCCCCAGTCCCGCCTCTCACACACACCCTCCCAATATTATGTTTTTTTCTTTCTCCAATCACTGACACTCACCCTCTCCGTTTTAGATTTTGTACTCTGTCTTTTCCACACTCTGTTCTCTCTCTTCCTCCCTTTCTCTGTCTGTCTGTCTCTCTCTCTCTCTTCCTTTCTTAGTCCCCTCCTCCTTGCCCCCCCCCCCCCCCCCCTCCCCCTCCCCTCCACCTCAACCGCCCCCCTTTTCATTCGAATATACAGAAATGTCGATTTCTAATTAATAATAACAATTATCATTATGATAGAAATGATAATAATCCAAATGATGATAATAATATCATTTATTTTCAGTCTAATATCATCATCTTAGATGAACAGACTATAACTAAATAAACGAACGATCCACTTCAGTGTTGAAGGTGTACAGTCTAGTCCAATACAGTTCATATCGCAATCCTTTTCTTCTCTGTTATCTAATTATAACTAAAAGACTGATAACAGTCTGATAAAAAGACGTCATGGTTTTAACTTTCTTTGGCGAAAAATGATATCAATGTTTCTCGTGGGAAGGGGTGGGTGGAGAGAGAGAGAGAGAGAGAGAGAGAGAGAGAGAGAGAGAGAGAGAGAGAGAGAGAGAGAGAGAGAGAGCTGAATGACGTCATGGTTCAAATCATGTTGACAAGTTATTGTGTCTTCATCCGGAGACAAAAGAAGAGGTAGGAAGAGTGATATGCACGAATGCACAGAAATGATCGTGACGGAATCTCAGAGAGCGGTGGAGGACAGAGGGAGAGAGAGGTGGTGATGTCTTCACTGGTGCCCACAACAACAACAAAAACAGACGTCAAGGGATAAGTGAAGGTGAAAGGTGAAGGTGAAAGGTGAAGATGTTAAAGGTGAAGGTTCTGTTCATTGTGTTCTCAAGGCCTGACTAAGCGCGTTGGGTTACGCTACTGGTCAGGCATCTGCTTGGCAGATGTGGTGTAGCGTATATGGATTTGTACGAACGCAGTGACGCCTCCTTGAGCTACTGAAACTGAAACTGTGTTCCAGATCGTGTTCGGCATTTTCCGCCCCTCGTCATCCTCCAAGAACCGGCCTGTGTACAACTGGGGCCACTGGCTGCTGGGGTTCACCTGCCACGTCATGTCCAGTAAGTGTCCCTTCCGGCCCTCTGTCTGTCTATCTGTCTGTCTGTCTGTCTGTACAACTGGGGCCACTGGCTGCTGGGGTTCACCTGCCACGTCATGTCCAGTAAGTGTCCCTTCCGGCCCCCTGTCTGTCTGTCTGTACAACTGGGGCCACTGGCTGCTGGGATTCACCTGCTACGTCATGTCCAGTAAGTGTCCCTTCCGGCCCCCTGTCTGTCTGTCTGTCTGTACAACTGGGGCCACTGGCTGCTGGGATTCACCTGCTACGTCATGTCCAGTAAGTTTCCCTTCTGGCCCCCTGTCTGTCTGTCTGTCTGTACAACTGGGGCCACTGGCTGCTGGGATTCACCTGTCACGTCATGTCCAGTAAGTGTCCCTTCCGGCCCCCTGTCTGTCTGTCTGTCTGTACAACTGGGGCCACTGGCTGCTGGGATTCACCTGTCACGTCATGTCCAGTAAGTGTCCCTTCCGGCCCCCTGTCTGTCTGTCTGTCTGTACAACTGGGGCCACTGGCTGCTGGGATTCACCTGCTACGTCATGTCAAGTGTCCCTACCGGCCCCCTGTCTGTCTGTCTGTACAACTGGGGCCACTGGCTGCTGGGATTCACCTGCTACGTCATGTCAAGTGTCCCTTCCGCGCCCTGTCTGTCTGTCTCTCTGCCTGCCTGCCTGCCTTTCTGTCTGTCTCACTCATCCTCCCTCTCTGTCTGTCTCTGTCTCTCTTTTCTGTCTCTGACTCTGTCTTTGTCTCTGTCTCTCTCTCTCTCTTGTGTTTGTGGCCGCCCATCTCTCTCGCTCTTTCTCTCTCTTTCTCTGCCAATCCATCTTTTTCTCTCACTCTTTCTGTCTCTCTGTCTCTGTCTGCCTGTCTCTCTGCGCTCTCTCTCTCTCTCTCTCTCTCTCTCTCTCTCTGTGTCTCTCTCCTCTCTCTTTCTCTCTCTCTCGCTCTCTCTTTCTCTTTCTCCTCTCTCTCTCTCTCCGCTTCACTGGCTTCGTCTATTTCTGTTCCCTATCTCTCTCTGTGGGCTGTCTGTTTGATTTGTGAACATGTGTGTGTGTGTGTGTGTGTGTGTGTGTGTGTGTCTGTCCGTCTGTCTATGCCTGTGTCTGTGTCAATGTAGTATGTACCATGCATGTGTCTATATATGTCTGTATCTGTGTTTATTTAGTATATTCATGTACTGTGTGTGCGTGTGCGATAATGTCATAATTATCATTTTCCCGGAGACTCGTAAGGCGCATGCATTCTGAACAGGTACCTGAAGAACAA
>NC_134878.1:26751230-26771230 GCF_041734735.1 Babylonia areolata
ATCTACGAACGGAGAAACACCATCTACTCCAGCACCAAGGAGATCATGCAGGGCAACGCCAACGAACCGCCTGTATGTGGATACATGTGTTGTTGTGGTGATGATGATGATGATGATGATGATGATGACGACGATGATGATGATGACGATGACGATGACGACGACGATGATGATGATGATGATGATGATCATCATCATCATCACTATACTCATCATTATCATCTTCATCATCGTCATCGTCATCATCAACAGCAGCAGCAGCAGCAGCATTATCGTCATCATCATCATTATCATCATCACCATCATCATCAGCACATTATTTGTTGCTGTTTTTATAAGTCAATGCGAAATGAACATCAAGCTGTATAAACTTAACAACGGGAGAGATACTTCGCATTAAGACATCAGTGATCACAATGATAAAATGAACATAGATATGTATGATGTATACTGTCTGTGTCAGTGAGTGTGCCTTCACTCCTCTGCTGAATGCAGATCACTTTTGTTGTTACTTTATTTCAATCTCTTCAAGTTGACTTGTATGTAGTTTGTATTTTCATTGGATAATGCTTTTACTTTTTGTTTTGTTTATTTGTCCCTTTTTATCACTCAGTGTAGGCTGATGTTTTAGACACACCTGTAGTAGTCTCTCAAGGCCCCGCTGAAACGTGGGTGCACATGTTACATGTCTGTCTGAGTGTGCATGTGTGCGTGCCTGATATCTGATTAAATGACACAGGAAACGAATGATGAGCGCTTTATGGCAGCTATCAGTCGGCTCTACCCAGGTAGGCAGCCTGTTGTGCAAATGACCCGGAGTTTGTAAAGCGCTAAGAGCTTGGTCTCCGCCGACTGAGGATAGGCGCTATATAAGTATCCATATCAGTCAGCACACATCTGTTCCTTTTTGAAGCATGTGTTGTATAGCGCATGTGGATCATAGCGCCTCCTTGAAAGTGAAGCTGATCTGTTTGTGTTACAGGGGAGCATCGCTCTGCGAATCGCCATCCGTGTCCATCTGTTGTTCGTCACTGCCTTCACCGCGGCTCTCATCGCCCTCATCGCCATTGCTCATTAGCATACGATGCCGGAAACATACGAAGGATGGCGGAAATTACCGAGCACAACTCACTGGCACTGTATTCATGGAAGTGAGTACTATGGCTTACCCCCTCTTCAGACAGTCAGGACTTCACCCCTCTACAGACAGCCAGGACTTCACCCCTATACAAACAGCCAATACTTCACCCCTCTTCAGACAGCCAATACTTCACCCCTCTACAGACAACCAACACTTACCCCCTCTTCAGAGAGCCAGGACTTCACTCCTCTTCAGACAGCCAATACTTCACCCCTTTTCAGACAGCCAGGACTTCACCCTCTTCAGACAGCCAAGACATCACCCCTCAACAGACAGCCAGGACTTCACCATCTTCAGACAGCCAAGACATCACCCCTCAACAGACAGCCAGGACTTCACCCTCTTCATACAGCCAAGACATCACCCCTCAACAGACAGCCAGGACTTCAACCCTCTTCAGACAGCCAGTACTCCACCCTCTTCAGACAGCCAAGACATCACCCCTCAACAGACAGCCAGGACTTCAACCTTCTTCAGACAGCCAGTACTCCACCCTCTTCAGACAGCCAAGACATCACCCCTCAACAGACAGCCAGGACTTCAACCCTCTTCAGACAGCCAGTACTCCACCCTCTTCAGACAGCCAAGACATCACCCCTCAACAGACAGCCAGGACTTCAACCCTCTTCAGACAGCCAGTAATCCACCCTCTTCAGACAGCCAAGACATCACCCCTCAACAGACAGCCAGGACTTCAACCCTCTTCAGACAACCAATACTTCACCCCTCTTGAACTGAATTGAATTGAACTGATTTGAACTGAATTAATTTTATTTTCTGAGGGTAAGAGTAAGCAAGACATTTTTTTTGGTTTATTTGTTTGCTGTTGTTTTAATTTTATATCCAGCTCTCAAAAGGGAAACAATAAAATATAACAAAGAGGGGAGATAATTCTCTGACAGCCAGGACTTCACTTTTCCACCCACACCCCCTAAATCCTCACCACACCCACCCCTCACCTCCCTGAAAGAGCCAGGACTTCAACAGCATTATAACTTCTATCCATTCTATACAGCCAAAAATCTCCTTGGAACGCCAGACGGACCCCTCCCCCCCTCCCCCCGACAGACATCCAGGACTAGGACCCCAGCCCTCAACCACTTGGCCAGTAGGCACTGAGTCTTTATTCTGTATCTACCTCACTAAACGACGTTTTGAAAATCCCCTAATCCCATATTTCTTTTTTTATAATTAAGTTTGTCATTTTTTTTTCAGACAGTTCTTGCACTGCCCCCCCCCCCCTCCCCCCAAGACACCCACCCCCTCCCCTACTGACCCGACCCCATCGCATTCCTCTTGCCTCATCTGTCCCCCTCACACACACACACGCACACACACACACACACACACACACACACACACACACACACACACACATGTAAGCACACGTGCACAGAATTCACACATGCAAACATGTATACACAGTCATTTCTTTTCTAAAAGAAACTAACTTCTGATGCCCCCCCCCCCTGTCCCCCTCTCCCCCTTCTCCCGGGATTTCAGTCCCCCCCCCCCCCCCCCCCCTTTTTTTTTTCTCTTTTTTTAAAACAGAAAAGCGTTCAGTGAATAAGCACAGCTTTCTATTTTCTTCTTCTTCGCTGAACAGTGCTGGGAACATTCATCTTTGAACTGGTCAGTTTATTCTATTTTGTGTATATTATTTTCCTTTTTCTATTGACTTTGTAATTTTCCATTTTGTAACGACGCAGATGTAAAGCAACGCATCATGTCTTGTACACATACATTCAATTACTAGACTATTTTCCTTCGTTCGTTTTTTCCCAAAAAATTATCGTCACAGTCGTGTTTTATCCACATCACCATTACTCTTCGTAGTTTTGTAAATATATTCATTTATAGAAATGGCAATTATGCTATAAATTAGACCTGTCCAGTTACTTCAACTACTTATCTTAGTTTCAATTTTTAACACACATAATTATTAGCTTTAGATTTATTTCTGGTGTTTTTTAACCTTGAATGACAATCGGTTATTTATGTAAATCAACTGTTGATCGCTGTAGTCTTAGAGGCGAAGGGGCAAGAACGAGAACACATATACAAAAAAAAATTGCAAAATGTTTTGAAAAATAAAGTTAAAAAAATTGTAACAGGAAATGTATCACATATTTTTGTCATGTGGTTTTGAAAGAGAGAGAGAGAGAGAGAGAGAGAGAGAGAGAGAGAGAGAGAGAGAGAGAGAGAGAATTTCATAGATTTAAATCACGCACACACACACACACACCCCCCCCGCCCCAGCCCCTGTCCCCCCTGCCCCCCTGCCCCCCTGCCCCCCTGGCCCCCTGCCCCACCTCTCTCTCTCTCTCTCTCTCTCTCTCTCTCTCTGGTGCCCCCAATGATAATTCTGATACCAATAAGAATAAGAATAATGAGAAGAAGAAGAAGAAGAAATCACGCTCACACAAACCCACTGACACGAACATATAAGCTTGACTCTCTGGAGAAATGATTTAATGCAGCAATAACAACGGAGCTTTTCATCCATCTTGTTGATCCACATTCGTATGGTCACTGAAAGGGGAACCATCCTTGTGCTGACGACATGCGGATGTTGTTTTCGCTGTTGTGGTTGTGTCCCCTGACAACTCAGAACCAAGACGTTCTTGTGACGTCATTGCTCGAGACGGTGTCGTCAAACGGCTTTTGTTGGGGGGGGGGGGGGGGGGGGGGGGCGGGGAGGTGTCGCTCTAGACAAACGAGTATTAGTGGGGGAGGGAGAGGGAGGGATTAGGGATCATTCTCCGCCCCCCACATCCCCCCCCCTTCCCCAGTCCAGTGGGCGACATGAAGATGGGAATAGTTTGTTTTCTGTGGTATTGTCATTGTTACCAAGGGCTGTTTTGTTGTCATTGTTACCAAGGTCTGTTTTGTTGTTGTTGTTTGTTTTTTGTTTTGTTTGTTAGTTTCTTTCTTTTTCGGGATGCGGGGGTTGGGGGTGAGGGAGCGGTTCTGGGAGTATAAGTTGGATATTATCATTCGGTTTTGGTTTTTGTTGTTGTTGTTTTTTTGTTTTTTGGTGCGGGTTTTTGTTGTTTTTGTTGTTGTGTTATTTATTTATTTATTTATAATCAGGCTGGGGAGGAACTAAGAAGAGACTGACAATCACACAGACATACAGACAGTGAGAGGAATAATAACAAAAACAAAAAGAAGAGAGATTCAAAAAGAAAACGCAAATCGCCAGACAAAAGAAGAAAGGCTAAATTTGAGCTTTTTTACGGCCATCGGGGCAATGACGTCATGTCCACTGTGTCCAGGGCTCGGCAAAGGAAGGCCGGGCCTAGTCCTGTCCTTCCACCGTTTTCAACCCTCCCCCAACTCCCCGAAGTCAGGTCCCGTTAACACCTGGATGGAGTGAGGAAGATGGGAGGACAGTGTCTTACCCAAGGACACCACACCATGCCGAAACAGGGCCTGGAACCCAGAGCTCCGCATGGTGAACACTGGATCACAAGTCCAACGCCTGACCAAATCTGCCACGTAGGGCGCCTCCAAGGAGAGAAAGAGTGAGAAAAAACAAACAAAATGAAGAAGACGATGATGAAGAAAGCAGCAGAAGAAAAAAAACAAGAGAGGCAAGGCCTTCAAGACTCACTTGTGATAAATTACGTCCCCTAGCATTAATTACAGAGGAATTTCCCTTTTTTACCAGCTGCACCAAAACGTTTGCAAAATAAATAAAAATTCCATGCTTAGCAAAAGAAGTTCCTGTTTGAACAAAAAATGATAATAATGACTGCTCTTGTTGTTGTGTCAGAATAAGAGGTCAAAGTGCCAAGTTTAGAGAATACAAAAAATATAAATATAACAGTAAATGCAGTTTGCATATAATTAGGCTTCTTGTTTTATTTTTTTTGTGCCCATCCCAGAGGTGCAATATTGTTTTAAACAAGATGACTGGAAAGAACTGAATTTTTCCTATTTTTATGCCAAATTTGGTGTCAACTGACAAAGTATTTGCAGAGAAAATGTCAATGTTAAAGTTAACCACGGACACACGGACACACAGACACACACACACACACACACACACACACACACACACACAGACAACTGAACACCGGGTTAAAACATAGACTCACTTTGTTTACACAAGTGAGTCAAAAAACGACCACGTCTTCTGGCCGTGCCCACCATTATAATGTTCATCGTAAATCACTGACATAGGCTATGTCACAGGACCAAGCGAAACGCACTGACGTCACCAGTACAGTGTAGTGTCGACATTCCATTTTCCCGATAACTTGTGGGGAAAAAAAAATCTACATCCAGTCTTCGTAGGCTGCTATCCTGCAGTTCGCGTGGTTGACGTGTAAGTGGAGTTAGAAATGACAACATCGTTTTCAACAGCTGTGAGTATAACAGTCTGTAGACCATCTGTGGCTGGTGTGCTGACCAATATAGATAAGTAGATAGGTAGATAAAAAAAAGAATAAATAAATAAATAAATAATAAACGAATAGATAAATAGATTCTTGGAGTCACCATTGATATCAACAAGAGTATGTTGTTGTTTTTCTGGCCTTGAGAGTCTTATATAGCTGTGTGTAGAACATTGAACATAAGATGAATTTAAACAAACAAAATAAACACATTAATATTTTTATACATTAAAAGGCGACATCCACTTCTTTTCCCCACGGTGTTCTTTCCATTCAGTTTCGTTTCGATGACGGAAAAAGTTGTAAATTTGTTTCAATAACATTGTTATATATACTCTCCATTTCTTCTCCTTTCGAATGACTAAAGAAGGCCAGTCAGATAGTGGAGGGGAAGAAATGTAGAGTATTATAATTGTTACAATGTTATTTAAACAATTTACAACTTTTTCCGTCTTACAAATGGAAAAGTTCAGGGGAAGAAATATGGATATTTTCCATTCAAATATGATTTTTTTTTAAAGTCAAAGATACAGACATGATTAATCATTGAAACCGAAAACAGCAGACAGTAAAAAAAATCAATTAATTAATTAATTAATTAATAAAAAATCGCTGCGAGCAGGGTTCGAACCTGCGCGGGAAGAACCCATTGGATTTTAAGTCCAACGCCTTAACCACTCGGCCATCACAGCACTTGGTTATGACGGCCAGACACCTCAACTAATTCTTTAGTATCAGGTTCTGTTGCAAGGAGGTGTCAACGCGAGCAGGCTGTAATCTTTTTTCTTGTTCTTTTTTTTTAAAGCGTGCGGGCAGATCTATTCACGCTACACCGCATCTGTTGTAGTGAAGAAAAACAAGGGGAAGAAAAATAATAAAAGAAGCGAATACCTGGCCTTGCATAAAGCCAACGCGATGGTCAGGCCTTGAGAGCCAGTCAACCTCACCTGTTTTGTGTAAAACATTACTATCAAATGGAATAAAACAATGAGGCAAAATAAACAAATAAGTGAAAATATAGTGTGACCAAGCGCGCTATGCTTGCTCCAACACTATTCACGCACAAGCCAGAGCAGACGACGTTTCTTGTCCTAACCCTTGCACAGAATATGTGACGTCACTCTGCTTACATCATTTTGTCCTCGCCAGACACCTGCTCACAGTTCGCCCAATGTCGCGTCGCAGTACCTCATTGGCTGAGAAGAAACTTGTGTTTCTGTTCCACCGTAATTAATTAATAACTCTTTTGTCAGATCAGTAAACTACTAGTATTATATACTGGCAGAATCGTCTTAATTCCATCTTTAAATCTATTCCATTTATGTTCGCCTACGTGAAACTGATTTAACGCAGTTTGTAATTTTCAGCGACGAGCTCGTTAAAACTGGCCCTGTTCAGGTGACTTAAATTAAGATTATAAATTCATCTTAAATAATCAACACTTCATTTTACACTCATTATAAAGTAGGCGTTGAGCTCTTTCTTTTGCAACTTATCCGACGTAAATCGGTTCAGGAATCATTTAGAAATCTATCACTGAACACCTTTAAACAAACACAATTGTCATCGGATTCTCCGTGATTAGTGACGATCTGCTTGCAAGCACACGTGACGCACTTTGCGGTCCGCTAAACTTGCATAAATTGGCACAGTGAATGATGAGTGGTCATTTCATACCTGGTCAGTCATCTGACCAGAGCCTGCTCTCTCTCTTGCTGTGTCGCGGGCAGTGTGTCGTGTGTGTCCCCACAACGGCTGACACTTCGCTACGTATCGCTGCACTGTCTTCTTCTCTTTTAGTTCTTCTTCTTAGTTCTTCTCCTAGTTGTCTTCTTCTCTTTTTATCTTCTCTTCTCTTCTATTCTCTTCTCTTAGGTTTTCTTCTCATCTAATATTGTAAATAAAACAATAGAAAAACCCATTTGTGACTGGCCTCTATATGTTCCTGGCCTGTGCGTGGGATCTTGTCTATCCTTTCATTCAATCAATCATTTAGTTAAGTCTTTTGTGCCATACCCTTCAGTAACCACTCGGTACACGGCTACAAAAGTGGCGTCGCCGACAGGATAAAGATCCATCACAAGATTGATCCAAAATTATTCCCTTTAAGGTTTCAATTCTTTTATCCAAATTCAATCCATCCCAAAACCACAGCCCTTTACCACCAAGTGTACCTTGTTACAACTTGGCGCTGTGAGCATAGGATGTGCTAATTCTTTTAATATCTCTTAATAAATCACAGCTCCTAGCCAAGCTAATCTCTATCACATACTTGGCGCTGTGAGCTAGGATCGTACAGGGACAAGAGGTTGTACTAACAGTCACATAGGGATAGTCAGACATAGGAGAAGAGAGAAGACAGTGCAGCAGGTACGTCAAGTCCACAACAAGAAACGTCGCCCACATCAAGATGGCTTCAACTGACTTCCTGCCCAAACTCCCGACGCTATCCGGTGAGGAAGGCAGCAGTGAAGTCGACAACTTCGTCCAGGAGGCCAGACTGATACTCCAGCTACAGCCCCTGGATGATGCGACAGCCTCTCTCTGGCTGATCTCAGCCCTTGCCGGCAGAGCTCGCCAGCAGATCGTCAGGCTGCCAGCGACTGACGTGGACACCCCAGCCAAGATCCTTCACATCATTGAGGAGAACTGGGGAGAGCAGCGAGATGCCACCGACCTTGCCACTGCGTTCTTCAACAGACAGCAGCAGTCCAAGGAGACAGTGATCGACTACGCATCCCATCTTCGGCACCTATGGACCAAGGTCAACAAAGCCGAAGATGGGGTGATGCAGGTGCCAGCAACCATACTCCGTGACGCCTTCGCTAGAGGCCTTCAGCCAGCTGCACTCGGGCGCGATGTCAGGCGCTTCATACGAGACCACCCTGACACCACCTTCGAGGCAGCTAAGAAGGAGGCCCAGCGATGGCTGAGGGAGGACAGCCACACCTACAACACCTGCCCCGACGTAGACAGTGTTGTCCGCCTGGAAGCCCAGCTGGCCACACTCGCAGCTGAGAACACCAGCCTGCGATGTCAGCTGCAGTCCCCCAAACCAGCACACCGCCCGCATCCTACAAGACCAGCCCTCCATCCTCATCACTATGCCGCTGACCGCGCCCCAGACCCTCCACGCTGTGTCTGGTGTGAGAGGCCCGGCCACACTGAGGACCAGTGTCGACACAAGCAGCGCTACATTAAGGAGGACAGGCAATCAAAGGCTGAAGACAAACAAACAGCCACATCTAAGGGGAGACGACTGACAACACATGCGGTCAACAAGCAGCATGTCACTGCCAACAAGACACCTCCCCCCAGCCAACTGCACTTGCGACCCAAGCTGCCACCAGAAGAGCTGCGCAGACTTCAGCTTGCTGACCCCACCATTGGGCCAGTCCTGTCTGCATGGCCAGCCACACCAGCCCTCAGCTCCAACTGGCAGACCAATGTGCTGACCCAGCAGCGTGACAGGCTGATCTGCAGGAAGGGTGTCCTGCATCGACAGGTGATGGACCCTAAGCACGGGGCATCTGAGCAGCTGGTGCTTCCCAGCAAGCTCTGCCCCCAGGTCCTGTCATCCATACGACACCACACGGGGCACCAAGGCTTCCAGCAGGCTGCAGAGATGCTGCGACCCCAGGTCTACTGGCCTGGCATGTACCATGACCTGGAGCAACACTTCTCCAGTCGCCCATCCAACAGCAACACCACCCAACCTGCCTGCATTCAGACCCAGTCATTGGAAACCAGGTCAGTCTCTTCCTCTGCAGCAGCACAAAGAAACCAGAGATGCCGACGCAGACGGAGGCGCCACAGCACCACACCTGACGCTGTGGTCCTACAGGTGTCCCCACCTGTCATCAGCCCCGCACCGCAGAGGTCCAGCCAACAACCACCCTCTATCACGCCTACAGACCCAGTCCCACTGCACCACCAGGGCGACAAAGTTTCTGACACTGACACTGACGCTGATGCTGACAGTGGTGTGTGGCTGACCATGCCCATACCAAGACCCAGGACACCAACCCGGCAAGCTGCACCAGAGCCACCTCCACTACCACCAGATCCTGCACCTAGGCGCTCCACACGACTGGCAACCAGGGCACCACTGACTGTGTGAGGAGACTGATGATGAATATTTTGCAAAGACTGGTGATGATTAAAAAAAATATATTTGACAGCCAGAACAATCATGATGCCAATACTCATGTTGTTTTTTAGTTTTTTTTTATTCTTGCTAGTGGAAACAGTGCTAATATGTTATTTTTCATATCATTCCTGTTCATGTTGTAATTTTGTTTTCATTTTCAGATATTTCTGCACAAATTCATGTTTTATGGGTTTTTTTTATTCTTCTTGCTTAGTTAACCTGTGATCTAGCTTGTCACAAGGTCTTAGCAATGCAAAAAGTATGTCTATGAACCTGCTACAATAAGTCATGCTATAATCTATGCTTTTATACATGTATGCCTGTTTATATGTGCGTCTGACAGTGATATGATAGATAGACTGATAGGCACACAAATGAATGCTTTCCATCTTCATAGCGTATTTACCAAATTGGGACCCCTTCTCTATCGCAAACTCTTCAAAGTTAAGTTAGGATGCATTTGACTAAGTCCAAACTCTTAACTTAACCTGGCTAAAGCCACTTTGAATATAGAAGTAGGGTATTGTTCCTAAGAATGTTGCAGTCATTTCACATTCACTTAGCTATCAGTTATCAGCTAAATAATCTCCCTTACCTGCCCAATAATTCTTGTTTGATGCTCAGCTAAGTCTGCTCGCAAGAGTTACTTTTAATTAACCATCGCGGACGATGGATTTCAAAAGATGGGGGGAGGTGTGACCAAGCGCGCTATGCTTGCTCCAACACTATTCACGCACAAGCCAGAGCAGACGACGTTTCTTGTCCTAACCCTTGCACAGAATATGTGACGTCACTCTGCTTACATCATTTTGTCCTCGCCAGACACCTGCTCACAGTTCGCCCAATGTCGCGTCGCAGTACCTCATTGGCTGAGAAGAAACTTGTGTTTCTGTTCCACCGTAATTAATTAATAACTCTTTTGTCAGATCAGTAAACTACTAGTATTATATACTGGCAGAATCGTCTTAATTCCATCTTTAAATCTATTCCATTTATGTTCGCCTACGTGAAACTGATTTAACGCAGTTTGTAATTTTCAGCGACGAGCTCGTTAAAACTGGCCCTGTTCAGGTGACTTAAATTAAGATTATAAATTCATCTTAAATAATCAACACTTCATTTTACACTCATTATAAAGTAGGCGTTGAGCTCTTTCTTTTGCAACTTATCCGACGTAAATCGGTTCAGGAATCATTTAGAAATCTATCACTGAACACCTTTAAACAAACACAATTGTCATCGGATTCTCCGTGATTAGTGACGATCTGCTTGCAAGCACACGTGACGCACTTTGCGGTCCGCTAAACTTGCATAAATTGGCACAGTGAATGATGAGTGGTCATTTCATACCTGGTCAGTCATCTGACCAGAGCCTGCTCTCTCTCTTGCTGTGTCGCGGGCAGTGTGTCGTGTGTGTCCCCACAACGGCTGACACTTCGCTACGTATCGCTGCACTGTCTTCTTCTCTTTTAGTTCTTCTTCTTAGTTCTTCTCCTAGTTGTCTTCTTCTCTTTTTATCTTCTCTTCTCTTCTATTCTCTTCTCTTAGGTTTTCTTCTCATCTAATATTGTAAATAAAACAATAGAAAAACCCATTTGTGACTGGCCTCTATATGTTCCTGGCCTGTGCGTGGGATCTTGTCTATCCTTTCATTCAATCAATCATTTAGTTAAGTCTTTTGTGCCATACCCTTCAGTAACCACTCGGTACACGGCTACAATAGAAACAATAGTAAAGTGACAGGCATGAAACCTGCATGCTGGTGAGACTTGAGAGCTGAATGGTGTAGGGGGGAAAGTCTGGGACGATGTGTTTCACTGAATGGTGTAGGAGGAAAAGTATGGGACGATGTGTTTCACTGAATGGTGTTGGGGGAAAAGTCTGGGACGATGTGTTTCACTGAATGGTGTAGGGGGGAAAGTCTGGGACGATGTGTTTCACTGAATGGTGTAGGGGGAAAAGTATGGGACGATGTTTTTCACTGAATGGTGTAGGGGGAAAAGTCTTGGACGATGTGTTTCACTGAATGGTGTAGGGGGAAAGGTCTGGGACGCTGTGTTTCACTGAATGGTGTAGGGGGAAAAGTCTGGACGCTGTGTTTCACTGAATGGTGTAGGGGGAAAAGTCTGGGACGCTGTTTCACTGAATGGTGAAGGGGGAAAAGTCTAGGACGATGTGTTTCACTGAATGGTGTAGGGGGAAAAATCTGGGACGCTGCCGTGTGTTTCACTGAATGGTGTAGGGGGAAAAGTCTGGGACGATGTGTTTCACTGAATGGTGTAGGGGGAAAAGTCTGGGACGCTGTGTTTCACTGAATGGTGTAGGGGGGAAAGTCTGGGACGCTGTGTTTCACTGAGTTTCAAGGTGGCGTCAAGGCGTGCGGACAGATCCACATGCGCTACACCACACCTGTTTTACAAAGGAGCAGATGCCTGATTTACGCACGAACCAACGCAATGGTCAGGCCATCAGATCGTAATATAGCACAGTATGTATCAGTCTATAAAATAATAAGCCTAACATGGAAAAGAAAACTAAAACAGATAAACAGATAAGTCATCACACTGAAATATCATAAAGCCACACAGATGGCATATAACTCAAGTCAAACCAAAACCCTAAAACTGACAGGAAAAAATATATCATCTCTGCGAGCAGAGTTCGAACCTGCGCGGGTAGAACACATTGGATTTCAAGTCTAACACCTTAACCACTCGGCCATCATAGCACTAATTTAGTAGGCAGACACTTTCACTGATTCCTCAGTTTCAGATTAAGTTGCAAGGAAGTACCAAAGCCTGCGGACTGATCCATATACGCTACACCACATTTGCTTTTTGAATAAGTCTATTTTTAAAAAGAAGAAAAAAAGATGTCTGATCTTCGCATAAACCAACTGCTGGTCACATGCCTTGAGAGTCTACACTAGCTACATATAAAACATCAACATAACATGGAATAAGATAAGCAAAATAAACATTAAAATGTCACAAGTTCTACGATGTAAAAAAAACTACTTGAAATAGAATAAAACAATTAAGTGACTGAATTGGGACCGTAAGTTCATTTACAAAGTCTGAGGCGTCAATGAGAGTGAACTGATCCATACACGCTACACCATATCTGCTTTAAAAAAAAAAAAAAAAAAAAGAAAAAAATAAAGAAAAGGGGTACATGCCTGATCTAACGCATACTGAAACTATGTATGAAACACCGATTAACAAACAAACCAAAAAAAAAAGTAAATACATTACAATACCATATTTCAAAAAAAGAAAGAAAGAAAAGAAAGACATACTCAAGGCTTATGACTGAAACAAGACAGAAAAAAAAAAATTCGCTGCGAGCAGGGTTCGAACCTGCGCGGGTAGAACCCATTGGATTTCAAGTCCAACGCCTTAACCACTCGGCCATCACAGCTCTTGTTAACACTGAGCAGAATCCTTAGCTCGTTCTTCAGTTTCAGGTTCAGTTTGAGGTGTCGAAACGTGCGAATTGATCCATGTCCATACGCTACAACACAACTGCTGTATGAAAAAAAAATGAAAAAAAAAAGAAAAGAAAAAAAGCCTGGTGAGGTATTGAGTGCCTACACAAGCTATATATAAATCATTAACATAAAATGAAATAAAACAAACTGATCAGTAAATACAGTGAAACATTACTAGTTTTGCGGCCGTGTACAACATCAACATGGAATGAAGTTTGAAAAAGAAAGATAATAATAATAATAATAATAATAATAATAATAATAAAAGCAAATAGACCAGCAAAATAAACAAGATAAGATAAGATGAACAAACAATGGTTAATGGTGTAGGGGAAAAAGTCTGGGACGATGTGTTTCACTGAATGGTGTAGGGGGAAAAGTCTGGGACGATGTGTTTCACTGAATGGTGTAGGGGGGAAAGTCTGGGACGCTGCCGTGTGTTTCACTGAATGGTGTAGGGGAAAAAGTCTGGGACGATGTGTTTCACTGAATGGTGTAGGGGGAAAAGTCTGGGACGATGTGTTTCACTGAATGGTGTAGGGGGAAAAGTCTGGGACGCTGTGTTTCACTGAATGGTGTAGGGGGGAAAGTCTGGGACGCTGTGTTTCACTGAGTTTCAAGGTGGCGTCAAGGCGTGCGGACAGATCCACATGCGCTACACCACACCTGTTTTACAAAGGAGCAGATGCCTGATTTACGCATGAACCAACGCAATGGTCAGGCCATCAGATCGTAGTATAGCACAGTATGTATCAGTGTATAAAATAATAAGCCTAACATGGAAAAAGAGAACTAAAACAGATAAACAGATAAGTCATCACACTGAAATATCATAAAGCCACACAGATGGCAAATAACTCAAGTCAAACCAAAACCCTAAAACTGACAGGGAAAAAATACATCAACTCTGCGAGCAGAGTTCGAACCTGCGCGGATTTCAAGTCTAACGCCTTAACCACTCGGCCATCATAGCACTAATTTAGTAGGCAGACACTTTCACTGATTCCTCAGTTTCAGATTAAGTTGCAAGGAAGTACCAAAGCGTGCGGACTGATCCATATACGCTAAACCACATTTGCTTTTTGAATAAGTATATTTTTAAAAAGAAGAAAGAAAGATGTCTGATCTTCGCATAAACCAACTGCTGGTCACATGCCTTGAGAGTCTACACTAGCTATATATAAAACATCAACATAACATGGAATAAGATAAGCAAAATAAACATTAAAATGTCATAAGTTCTACGATGTAAAAAAAATCTACGTGAAATAGAATAAAACAATTAAGTGACTGAAATGGGACCGTAAGTTCATTTACAAAGTCTGAGGCATCAATGAGAGTGAACTGATCCATACACGCTACACCATACATGCTTTAAAAACAAAACAAAACAAAAAACAGAAAAAAATAAAGAAAAGGGGTACATGCCTGATCTAACGCCTACTGAAACTATGTATGAAACACCGATTAACAAAAAAATAAAATAAGTAAATACATTACAATACCATATTTCAAAAAAAAAAGAAAGAAAGACATACACAAGGCTTATGACTGAAACAAGACAGAAAAAAAAATTCGCTGCGAGCAGGGTTCGAACCTGCGCGGGTAGAACCCATTGGATTTCAAGTCCAACGCCTTAACCACTCGGCCATCACAGCACTTATTAACACTGAGCAGAATCATTAACTCGTTCTTCAGTTTCAGGTTCGGTTTAAGGTGTGTTGAAACGTGCGAATTGATCCATGTCCATACGCTACAACACAACTGCTGTATGGAAAAAAAAAAAAAAAAAAAAAAAAAAAAAAAACAACCTGGTGAGGCATTGAGTGCCTACACAAGCTATATATAAATCATTAACAAACATAAAATGAAATAAAACAAACTGATCAGTAAATATAGTGAAACATTACAAGTTTTGCGGCCGTGTACAACATCAACATTGAATGGAGTTTTAACAGTTTCAGTTTCAGTTTCAGTAGCTCAAGCAGGCGTCACTGCGTTCGGACAAAACCATATACGCTACACCACATCTGCCAAGCAGATGCCTGACCAGCAGCGTAACCCAACGCGCTTAGTCAGGCCTTGGGAAAAAAAAAAACAAAAACAAAAAAAAAACAAAAAAAACGGGGGAATAAATAATAGATGAGCTTGCATAAATAAATAAATAAATAAATAAATAAATAATAATTATAATATAGAAAAAGGTAGTAGTAATAATATTAGTAATACTAATAAAATGATAATAATAAAACATAAATAAATAAATAAATAAGACAACAATGGTGATAAATAAGCAAATAAATGTAAAAAATGAAGACACACATTCACACATACACCCACACATGCATAACAGAAATGCACCAGACATGCAGTTTCACATATATGAAAGCACAGTCAAATACATATAAACGTACATGAGCTCCAACACACACACACACACACGCATTACCGTGCACCTCCTCTACCCCCCTCTGCACCGCTTATAGGCCCTCTCTGTCATTCACTAACAATTCAACAACTAAACAACAATGGGATGACAAGTTTTGATCCCTCTCACTAATTTACTAATAATTCAAGCATTAAACAATAACGCGATAACAAATTATTAATCAACTTCACAGAAAAAATCACTTATCTTTGCTTTGACGCTTGTAGGCTGTCTTTCACATACATACTGGCCACAGTGGTTTTAACACTTGACCGACCGTTTCGGCCCTATACACAATTTCAAATACTGCCCACACACACTTCTCTCGTGGTGGGTCCGCCAAGTATTACACAACTGCAACGGTCAATCTGCGCGCGCTCCTAGCCGGTGCTGCACCGCTTATAGGCCCTCTCTGTCATTCACTAACAATTCAACAACTAAACAACAATGGGATGACAAGTTTTGATCCCTCTCACTAATTTACTAATAATTCAAGCATTAAACAATAACGCGATAACAAATTATTAATCAACTTCACAGAAAAAATCACTTATCTTTGCTTTGACGCTTGTAGGCTGTCTTTCACATACATACTGGCCACAGTGGTTTTAACACTTGACCGACCGTTTCGGCCCTATACACAGTTTCGGCCCTATACACAGTTATTAATCAACAAATTATTAATCAACTTCACAGAAAAAATCACTTATCTTTGCTTTGACGCTTGTAGGCTGTCTTTCACATACACATACATACTGGCCACAGTGGTTTTAACACTTGACCGACCGTTTCGGCCCTATACACAGTTTCGGCCCTATACACAGTTTTAAAAAGAAAGATAATAATAATAATAACAATGATAATAATAATAATAATAATAATAATAGTAATAATAACAATAACAATAATAATAATAATACTAAAAGCAAACAGACCAGCAAAATAAACAAGATAAGATTTCGTGAAAACAGAGTAAAGTAAACGATATAAAACAGACGCGCTGGGCAGACTGAAAGCCACAAGATGTGGGAGAGGCGGGGTCGGGGGTGGGTGGCTTGCTGATCTTAACAAAACAACGACAACAACAATTCATATAGTGCTTGCACAGCAGCTGTTAGCACACCTAGCACCATCTCCTTACCCTTACCCCCCACCCCTGAGATCCCCACCATCAATCCATTCATTCACACTACCCAACCCACCCAACGCGCTTTGAGAGCCGATCCTAGTCCTACCCTAGCTGTGCATGAAAGATCAACATCATACAAAATAAGACAAACAAAAGAGATTGAAACATTCTTTAGGATAGGATGAAGAAGACACACACACACACACACAGACAATGTTAATGACTGAAACAAAAACAAAAGCAGACAGAAAAAAAAAAATCGCTGCGAGCAGGGTTCGAACCTGCGCGGGTAGAACCCATTGGATTTCAAGTCCAACGCCTTAACCACTCGGCCATCACAGCAACTGAGTACTAACGGCAATACTGGCAAAACATAACATTGTTGGGCTACCAAACCAGGCAATTGTTTCGATTGGTGTGTGTGTGTGTGTGTGTGTGTGTGTGTGTGTGTGTGTGTGTGTGTGTGTGTTTCTATGGACAGGCGTGCATGTTTGTCTGGGTGTGTACAGGCTGTCCTATTTAGTGGAAGTGATATGACTGAACAAAATGTGGAAAACACGCTACGGCCAATTAACACAATAACACACACACACACACACACACACACACACACACACACACACACACACACACACACTGACAACTGACACACACGCACGCACGCGCGCACATACACACACACAACCGACTCTACCCCCCACTCCCACCCCCCGGGACCCCCTACGCCCCCTCACACACACGCCGGCAGTCATCGATCTGGGGTTAATACGTTCAGTATGCAGTGCGCGAAGTTTGTGATAACGATCGACTTCTCTCTCTCTCTCTCTCTCTCTCTCTCTCTCTCTCTCTCTCTCTCTCTCTCTCTCTCTCTCTCTCTCTCTCTCTCTCTCCCCCTCTCTCTTTGTGCGTGTATGTATGTGTGTGTGTGTGTGTGTGTGTGTGCGTGTGTATATGTGCGTGTGCCAGTGTGGATGTGCCAGTGTGTGTGTGTGTGTGGGGGGGGGGAGGGGGGTGCCAGTGTGTGTGTGTGTGTGTGTGTGTGTGTGTGTGTGTGTGAGCCAGTGTGTGTGTGTGTGTGCCAGTGTGTGTACCAGTGTGTGTGTGTTTGGGGGGGGGGGGGGGGGTGAGGGGGTGCCAGTGTATGTGTGTGTGTGTGTGAGCCAGTGTGTGTACCAGTGTGTGTGTGTGTGTGTGTGTGTGTGTGTGTGTGTGTGTGTGTGTGTGTGTGTGTGTGTGTGTGTGTGTGTGTGTGTGTGTGTGTGTGTGTGTGCCTTCTAGCGCCACTGACCGTGGTGACAGGTCGGAGGCCAGTTGTAGTGTTCAAGCTGAAAAAATGAAGGAAAACGTTGCCCCGTGTGTGTGTGTGTGAGTGTGTGTGTGTGGGGGGGGGGGGGGTTGCCGGGGGGGGGGGGGGGGTTGGGGTGCGCGTGAGTGTATGTTGTGTGTGTGTGTGTGTGTGTGTGTGTGTGTGTGTGTGTGTGTGCCAGATGTAGGGTAGCATATATGGATAGGTTCGCACTTTTTGACACCTTGAAACTGCAACTGAGCTCTGTTACTGCTATATATATATATATATATATATATATATATATATATATATATATATATATATATATATATATATATATATACGCTAACACCACCACGAGAGAAAACGTTGCGAGCTGGCTATCGGTTCGCCTTTCCCTTCACAACACAGGACACTGTTGGAGCTTTCACACACACAAATCTGCTGTGACTGAATAAATCAATAAATAAGCTGAATATATAAACAAATAACAAAATACAAAAATAAAAGTGTTCCAGTTTCAGTTTCAAAGTGTCAAAGCGTGTGGGTTGATCCATATACGCTACACCACATCTGTCTGAACCTCACGTCAACTGAACCTTGGCCTTCAGACTTGTTCGGCCCGGGCGCTCAGTGGTTTCTCGCCTGAGTGTCCTGAGTTTGATCCTACCTTTCTAGGCTGAGGGTGGAGATTTTTTCCGAACTCCCAGGTCAACATATCAGTGTGCAGACCTGCTAGTGCCTGACACCCCCCCCCCCCCCCCCCCACCCCCACCCCTTCGTGTGTATACGCACGTGGAAAATCAAATACGCACGTTACAGATCCTGTAATCCATGTCATCGTTCGGTGGGTTATGGAAACAAGAACATACCCAGCATGCACACTCGCGAAAACGAAGTATGGCTGCCGGCATGATCGGATAAATGAACAAAACTGTCAAACACGTGAAATGGTACATGTCTATGTGAGCGTGTGTGTATGTGTGCGCGTGACTGAAACCTGATTGAATGATACAGGAAACGAATGACTAACAATGGCAGCTATCGGTCGGCTCTGCCCAGGGAGGCAGCCTGTTGTGCAAATGAGTCGGTGTTTGCAAAGCGCTTAGAACTTGGTCTCTGACCGAGGATATGTGCTGTATAAGTATCCATAACCTGTCCATATCCACCTGTGCTCCAAGTCTTACCTTCGTGAGGTCTGTGAAAACCCTTGACTGATGAGCGTACATGTTAGCAGCAAAGGTTAAAGACAGAAAGAGATTCAAGATTCAAGATTCAAAAACTTTATTACTCAAGGGTATAAAGATTTTAGGCATCGCCCAGTCTTCCAATCTGGGAAGGGGGGAGAGAGAGAGGGGAGAAAGAGGGAATACATATATATATATATATATATGTGTGTGTGTGTGTGTGTGTGTGTGTGTGTGTGTGTGTGTGTGTGTGTGTGTGTGTGTGTAAGAGGGGGGAGGGGCATGGAGGGAGGGAGAGAAAGAACGAGATAGAAAGATATGTCAGACAGACAGACAGACAGACAGACAAAGAACATCGCAAGGTCGCTGTCGTCTCCCTTCCCTTGTCTTCCTTCCCTGCCCAAACAGGCTGACGACACGACTCAGCTGAACACCCCCGGACGTAGCGTCCACAGCGACGTGGATGATGAATCGTGCGATCTGTGATCTGTAGCCTCTGGCAAAAAGCATTTGGCTCTCACCTGCGTCATAAAATAACTCCCCCAGCCCCCTACACACACACACACACACACACACACACACACACACACACACACACACACACTGACTACTCCCACAGCCACCCCCACCCTCTAGCACAAAACACGGACACGCATAACTCAGTTGACTCTTCTCACCTTCATTCCATTCTAGAGCGTCACAACACAACTTCCATCCTCACCCCCCCCCCCCCCCCTCCACCCCCACCCCCTGACCCTCCCTACCCTCCATACCCTCACCCTCA
>NC_134878.1:26776230-26781230 GCF_041734735.1 Babylonia areolata
GGGGGGTTGTTGTTTTTGTTGTTGTTGTTGTTGTTTGTTGCTTTTTTTGGAGGGGTATGGAGGGGTGGAGGGATGGGGGGTTAATACGTGGTCTTCGTGTGAGTGATTTCAGTTTTAAATCTTTTTTGGGACCCCAATCGTGTGGTACAGTACAAAGTATATCGCAGAACATTTCGTGAGTAACTGTTGTATATAACTTTTTGATTACCTCTGCTGTTTCTTTGTTAGCTGTGCCATTGGATCTAACGAACGTCATCATACACTTCTGTCTTCCTCCCTTTCTTTGTTAGCTGTGACATTGGATCTAACGAACGTCATCATACACTTCTCTCTTCCTTTGTTAGGTGTGCCGTTGGGTCTAACGAACGTCATCATACACTTCTCTCTTCCTTTGTTAGGTTACCATTGGGTCTAACGAACGTCATCATACACTTCTCTCTTCCTTTGTTAGCTGTACCATTGGATCTAACGAACGTCATCATACACTTCTCTCTTCCTCCCTTTCTTTGTTAGGTGTACCATTGGATCTAACGAACGTCATCATACACTTCTCTCTTCCTTTGTTAGCTGTACCATTGGATCTAACGAACGTCATCATACACTTCTCTCTTCCTCCCTTTCTTTGTTAGGTGTGCCGTTGGGTCTAACGAACGTCATCATACACTTCTCTCTTCCTCCCTTTCTTTGTTAGCTGTGCCGCTGGGTCTAACGAACGTCATCATACACTTCTCTCTTCCTTTGTTAGGTGTGCCGTTGGGTCTAACGAACGTCATCATACACTTCTCTCTTCCTTTGTTAGGTTACCATTGGGTCTAACGAACGTCATCATACACTTCTCTCTTCCTTTGTTAGCTGTACCATTGGATCTAACGAACCTCATCATACACTTCTCTCTTCCTCCCTTTCTTTGTTAGGTGTACCATTGGCTCTAACGAACGTCATCATACACTTCTCTCTTCCTCCCTTCCTTTGTTTTTCTTTCTTCTTCTGTCTTCCCCGTTGTCTTTTTTTTTTAAGCATACAGTTTGAATTCCCAGCTTTTTTTTCTGGGAGTGTGGCTTCCTCAGTCAATTGTTCTGGGAGTGTGGCTTCCTCAGTCAATTGTCATTATTATTTGTCACGTTACTGTTTGTCACGCATGATCTGTCGTTTTTTGAAAATATCCCTTGCTCACTATTGTAAGAACAGCTGTTTATGTTCGATAATTTTTTCGATTTCATTCGTGAATAAATTTGTGAAAATGTAATCTACATGCCAGATTTTTAGCGATTATAGCTGTTTGTAGTTAGTGCTGTTTATGTTTGGTTTATAGAAAACAGTCGCTTCTAACTGCTGTAACTACTGTTATTTCTCTTCGATTTTTTTTTTTTCAAGATTAATTCTGTTTTCTTCTTGATTAAGTTTGTGAAAAAATAATTTCTGCGCAAGATTTTTTTGGGGGGAGTGTTGCTGTTTAAAAATTGCTCTTTATGAATGGTTCTGTTTGCGAACTTAACATGTCAGTATTACAGTATGTAGTATTACAGTACACACAAGCATAATAATGAATATATATATATCATATGTCCCATATCTGTATTTACAAATTGTTGAAAGGTATGAAATATTTTCCCATGAAAGCTTTAACATGTCAGTTCATAGTAACTGTTTTTTATGGGCCGGGGTATCCTTGTTGTTATTGTTTTCATTGTTTGTTTTTTGCTTTGTTTCACATATCCTTTTTCACATTAAAATGTCTTTGTCCTGTCTTTCTTTTGTTTTTTGGTTATTCATTTTTTGACAATCGATTTTGATGTGTGTGTGTTGTTGTTTTTTTGTTATGTACTAATGTACAAATTTTAAGCCAAAGAAATTAGAATGATTCCCCTGATGTGATTTCTCCTTCTCTTCGTCTCTGTGTTTCTCTGTGATTCTCTGTCTGTTTCTCTGTCTCCGTCTCTCTCTGTCTCTGTCTCTCTGTCTGTCTGTCTCTGTCTGTCTGTCTGTCTGTCTCTCTCTCTCTCTCTCTCTCTCTCTCTCTGACGCACCCTCTGTCTGTCTGTCTGCCTGTCTGTCTGTCTATCTGTTTATCTGTCTGTAAAGCTGTCTTCCTTCCTCTCTGTGAGCTTATGCGCGAGTGTGTGTGTGTGTGTGTGTGTGTGTGTGTGTGTGTGTGTGTGTGTGTGTGTGTGTGTGTGTGTGTGTGTGTGTGTGTGTGTGGTGGCGCGCGTTTGTCAAGACGCTGATGTAATACAGTCCTACATGAAGGAATACAACACAGTACAGTGCAATGCAGCACAAAGCTAAACAACACAGCACAACAGCACGCCACGCCACGCCACACAATATGACACATAACAGTTCAGTTCTGTACAAATACAGCATAATTTGATACCATACGATACAATAAAACATATATGAAAAAGACTCAGATACACTGAATTCCAATTAGGTATGACGACACAACACAGCATAACGCAACGCAACACAACACAACGCAACGCAACTGAACACAACACAAATCAACACAATACAACACAACACAACGCAACGCAACACAACACTATAAAACACAACGCAACACAACACTATAAAACACAACACAACACAACACTATACAACACAACGCAACACAGCACTATACAACACAACACAACGCAACGCCACACAGCACTATAAAACACAACACAACACTATACAACACAACGCAACACAACACTATACAACACATTGCAACACAGCACTATACAACACAACACAACACAATGCAACGCCACACAGCACTATACAACACAACACAACACAACACAACACAACACTATACAACACAACGCAACACAACACTATACAACACAACACAACACAACACTATACAACACAACGCAACACAACACTATACAACACAACACAACACAACACTATACAACACAACGCAACACAACACAACGCAGTACAACGCAACGCCATACAGCACTAAACAACACAACACAACACAACACAACACAACACAACACTATACAACACAACGCAACGCAACGCAACGCCACACAGCACTATACAACACAACATAACACAACACAACACAACACAGCACTATACAACACAACACAACACAATGCAACGCCACACAGCACTATACAACACAACACAACACAGCACTATACAACACAACACAACACAACACTATACAACACAACGCAACGCAACACAACACTATGCAACACAACGCAGTACAACGCAACGCCATACAGCACTAAACAACACAACACAACACAACACAACACAACACTATACAACACAACGCAACACAACACAACGCAACGCAACGCAACGCCACACAGCACTATACAACACAACATAACACAACACAACACAGCACAGCACTATACAACACAACACAACACAATGCAACGCCACACAGCACTATACAACACAACACAACACAACACAACACTATACAACACAACGCAACACTATACAACACAACACAACACTATACAACACAACACAACACTATACAACACAACGCAACACTATACAACACAACGCAACACAACACAACGCAACGCAACGCAACGCCACACAGCACTATACAACACAACATAACACAACACAACACAACACAACACAGGACTATACAACACAACGCAGCACAACGCAACGCCACACAGTACTAAACAACACAGCACAACACAACACAACACAACACAAACACAATCAAACGTGCGTTGGCCGGACCAAGGGAAACGAAATGGGCACAGCAGTTTGTCAGACCTCAAAGCTCCGTTTGGTTATGTCCTTGGGAAAGACACTGTGTTCCCTTCTTCATTACACCCAGATTTGAATCAGTTCCTTCGGCTTCCATTGGGTAAATTTAAAAGGGCGTAAGTTGAGAATTGGGTCCTTCCTACCTATGCCGAGTCCTAGACACAGCTGGTATCTCTTCACTGTCCTAGACACAGCTGGTATCTCTTCACTGTCCTAGACACAGCTGGTATCTCGTCACTGTCCTAGACACAGCTGGTATCTCTTCACTGTCCTAGACACACCTGGTATCTCGTTACTGTCCTAGACACAGCTGGTATCTCTTCACTGTCCTAGACACAGCTGGTATCTCGTCACTGTCCTAGACACAGCTGGGATCTCGTCACTGTCCTAGACACACCTGGTATCTCGTCACTATCCTAGACACAGCTGGTATCTCTTCACTGTCCTAGACACACCTGGTATCTCGTCACTGTCCTAGACACACCTGGTATCTCGTCACTGTCCTGGACACAGCTGGTATCTCTTCACTGTCCTAGACACAGCCGGTATCTCTTCACTGTCCTAGACACAGCTGGTATCTCGTCACGGTCCTATACACATCTGGTATCTCTTCATTGTCCTAGACACAGCTGGTATCTCTTCACTGTCCTAGACACAGCTGGTATCTCTTCACTGTGCCTAGTCCTAGACACAGCTGGTATCTCTTCACTGTCCTGAACACAGCTGGTATCTCGTTACTGTCCTAGACACACCTGGTATCTCTTCACTGTGCCTAGTCCTAGACACAGCTGGTATCTCGTCACTGTCCTAGACACACTTGGTATCTCTTCACTGTGCCTAGTCCTAGACACAGCTGGTATCTCTTCACTGTCCTAGACACAGCTGGTTTATCTTTTCACTGTACCTAGTCCTAGACATAGCTGACATCTCATCACTGTCCTAGACACAGCTGGTATCTCGTCACTGTCCTAGACACAGCTGGTATCTCGTCACTGTCCTAGACACAGCTGGTATCTCTTCACTGTCCTAGACACAGCTGGTATCTCGTCACTGTCCTAGACACAGCTGGTATCTCTTCACTGTACCTAGTCCTAGACACAGCTGACATCTCATCACTGTCCTAGACACAGCTGGTATCTCTTCACTGTCCTAGACACAGCTGGTATCTCTTCACTGTCCTAGACACACCTGGTATCTCGTCACTGTCCTAGACACAGCTGGTATCTCTTCACTGTCCTAGACACACCTGGTAT
>NC_134878.1:26786230-26808730 GCF_041734735.1 Babylonia areolata
TTCTCCTCTCACGTGTGACTTCACTTTGTTTATCCTTCCTCCACTTTGTTTATCCTTCCTCTACTCACGTGTGACTTCACTTTGTTCTCCTCTCACGTGTGACTTCACTTTGTTTATCCTTCCTCCACTCACGTGTGACTTCACTTTGTTTATTCTTCCTCCACTCACGTGTGACTTCACTTTGTTTATTCTTCCTCCACTCACGTGTGACTTCACGTTGTTTATCCTTCCTCCACTCACGTGTGACATCACGTTGTTTATCCTTCCTCCACTCACGTGTGACATCACGTTGTTTATCCTTCCTCCACTCACGTGTGACATCACGTTGTTTATCCTTCCTCCACTCACGTGTGACTTCACGTTGTTTATCCTTCCTCCACTCAGTTGTGACTTCACGTTGTTTATCCTTCCTCCACTCACGTGTGACTTCACTTTGTTCTCCACTCACGTGTGACATCACGTTGTTTATCCTTCCTCCACTCAGGTGTGACTTCACTTTGTTTATCCTTCCTCCACTCACGTGTGACTTCACTTTGTTTATTCTTCCTCCAGTCACGTGTGACTTCACGTTGTTTATCCTTCCTCCACTCACGTGTGACATCACGTTGTTTATCCTTCCTCCACTCACGTGTGACATCACGTTGTTTATCCTTCCTCCACTCACGTGTGACTTCACTTTGTTTATCCTTCCTCCACTCACGTGTGAAAATCGGTGGGTATCTGGGCTTCGCTTTCTTCGTTCGTGGGCAGCATCTCCCACGTACACCCGTATGTACACGGGTGGGCTTTTACGTGTATGACTGTTTTTACGGCCCCGCCATATCGGCAGCCATACTCCGTTTTCGGGGGTGTGCATGGCCGGTGAGTATGTTCTTGTTTCCATAACCCACCGAACGCTGACATGGATTACAGGATCTTTAACGTGCGTATTTGATCCTCTGCTTGCTGTATACACACGAAGGGGGCCGTTCAGGCACTAGCAGCGGGTCTGCACTTACGTTGACGAGGGAGATCGGGGAAAATCTCCACTCTTTACCCACCAGGCGCCCTTACCGAGATTCGAGCCTGGGACCCTCAGATTGAAAGTCCAACGGTTTAACCACCTGTCCGGGAAGGTTGACGGTGGATGGAAAGGATTGGGCCTCGCCTGCCTGTATGGCTGGCTCTAAAAACAGTGGATATGAACTGACTGCCCCGATGGCCGTGAAGGGGAAAATGGGACCTGGAAGTGTGGTACTAAAACTGATGGCTTGAGGACAGGCCCCAGTTCTTCTTCTTTGTGGTTTTTCTTTTTTTTTCTTCTTTTTTTTGTGTGTGTTTGTTGTTGTTGTTGTTGTTTGTTTTGGGGTTTTTTGTTCATGGTCGGGTATGTTTTGGTAGTGATATCATCATAGTCATTATTGTTCAGTTTTACACACACACACACACACACACACACACACACACACACACACACACACACACACACACACACACACACACACACACACACACACACACACTGTCACGCACACACACTGTCACACACACACACACTGTCACACACACACACACACACACACACACACACTGTCACGCACACACACTGTCACACACACACACACACACTGTCACACACACACACACACACACACACACACACACACACACACACACACACACACACACACTGTCACACACACTGTCACACACACACACACCAGATGTGGGGTAGTCATTCGGTCATTCGGATGAGACGATAAACCGATCCGTCGAGGTCCCGTGTGCAGCATGCATTAAGCGCACGTAAAAGAACCCATCGCAACAAAAAGGTTGTCCCTGGCAAAATTCTGTTGAAAAATCCATTTGGAAAGGAATACAAATAAACGTGCAGGCAGAAAAAAAAATACAAAAAAGGAGTGGCGCTGTCAGTGTAGCGACGCGCTCTCCCTGAGGAGAGCAGCCCAAATTTCACACAGAGAAATATGTTGTGACAAAAAAGAGTAATACAAATACAAATACAAATGGCGCACATGGATTTGACCTAGCGCAGTGACGCCTCCTTGAATAACTAAAACGAACTGTTGTGTTTGTTGTTGTTGACTGAACAACCTACCCATAGTTTAAATGCTGGGGGACAAAAATACCGACGGTGATTTTTTTTCAGATAGTCACCACGTGACGGTCTTGAACACGGCTACCGTCTTGTGTAAGTAGAGATGGGTTCTGTTCTGACACAAGCAATGCATGAGAGTTCGGAGTCGGCGAAAGTTTCCCCGGGGTTCGTCATGTCTGCATGTGAACTGGTTAGTGTTAACAGTGTGTGCGTGAAACTGAGTTCTGTCTGTTCTGCTTTGTTGCGTCGAAGTGTAACAGACAGTATGTTTGTGTGTGTGTGTGTGTGTGTGTGTGTGTGTGTGTGTGTGTGTGTGTGTGTGTGTGTGTGCCGTGTGTGTGTGTGTGTGCCGTGTGTTTGTGTGTGTGTGTGTGTGTGTGTGTGTGTGTGTGTGTGTGTGTGTGTTCTGTCAGTGTCAAGCCAATGTCCGTGGTTTTACTTATGTAGCGGGAAGTGTAGTCGGCCTTGCCAGTGTGTGGACTACAGTGCATGTGTAGCCTTCAGTGTGTAGCCTCCAGTGAGTCTGTAGCCTCCAGTGTATCAGTGTATGTAGCCAATACAGTGTGTGTGTAGCCTACAGTGTGTGTGTAGCATCCGGTGTGTGTGTAGCCTCCGATGTGTGTGTAGCATACAGCGTGTGTGTGTAGCATACAGCGTGTGTGTGTGTGTGTGTACCCCAAGTTCGGCGTTTGTGTAGCCTACAGTGTGTGTGTAGCCTACGGTGTTTATGTGTGTTTATGTTACAGTCTGTGTGCGTACGTCAGTGTGTGTGTGTGTGTGTGTGTGTGTGTGTAGCCTCCGGCGTGTGTGTAGCATACAGTGTGTGTGTAGCCTTCAGTGTGTGTGTGTGTGTGTGTGTGTGTGTGTGTGTGTGTGTGTGTGTGTGTGTGTGTGTGTGTGTGTGTGTGTAGCCTCCGGTGTGTGTGTAGCCTACAGTGTGTGTGTGTGTGTGTGTGTGTGTGTGTGTGTAGCAACCGGTGTGTGTGTAGCCTACAGTGTGTGTGTGTGTGTGTGTGTGTGTGTGTGTGTGTGTGTGTGTGTGTGTGTGTGTGTGTGTGTGTGTGTTTGCACAGTGAGTGTGTAGCCTTCAGTCAGTGTGTAGTTTCCAGTGTGTGTGTGTGTGTAGCCTTCAATCAGTGTGTACCTCCAGTGTATGTCAGTGTAGTGTTCAGTGTGTGTGTGTGTGTAGCTTCCAGTGTGTGTGTGTGTGTGTGTGTGTGTATCCGAGAGTGAGTGTGTATCCTACAATGTGTGTGTAGGGTTAATTCAGTGTGTACCTCCAGTGTGTGTGTGTGTGTGTGTGTGTAGCCTCCAGTGTGACCTCACTCTGTGTGCGTAGCCATTGTGCGGTATATATATAGTATTATCAATATTTTCATTAGAGAAAGAGACAGAGACAGAGAGAGCGTGTGTGGAAACCGAACATGTGGTTAGCCGCGACCTACCTGTAGGTTCTGCAGGTAAGATCATTCTGACAACATTGGTGGGTGCGACATACCAAACGTTCAAGGACTGTGGAAATTTTAGAATAATGTGCACTGATGCAGGGCCTACTAGTACGCATACTGATGTGCAAAATGCATGTGCATGCACACGGAGAGCGTGCATGCTCACACACGCGCGCGCACGCTCGAATGCACGAACGCACAGGCACGCACGCACACACACACACATACACATACGCACACACACACACACACACAAGCGCGCGCACGCGCGCACGCGCGCGCTACATAAATATAAGAACTCAGAACTAGGAAAAGAAATATGACCCGAGGGATCGACTGAGATAATGACAGACAGAAAAAACAAATGATTGTACAGATAAGGAACGACCACAGCCCACCTGTATTTTGGAGAGGAGGGCGGGGGGTGGGGGTGGGGGGCAGTGGATACATATTCACGGTGTCTAGGAGATGTCATGGTAGGTAGGAGGGGCCAAACCGCCTCCGCTTTTAACCTTCCCCTACCGTGCTCAGGCCTGTGGAAGATCCTCCTAAAGTTCGGCTGCCCAGAGAGCCAAATCCAGGTGATTGCGTCATTCCGCGATGGCATGCAGGCGAAAGTACAGGAAAATACTGACATGTCTGATCCGTTCCCTGTGGTAAATGGAGTGAAGCAGGGCTGCGTCCTGGCACCTACACTGTTCTCCATTCTCTTCTCTGCCATGCTGATTGACGCCTTCCAAGACTGCGACCAGGGCATCTACATTCAGTTTCGCACAGATGGCAAACTTTTCAACTTGCGGCGACTCCACGCCAGGTCCAGGGTATTTGAGGCACTGTTGAGAGAGTTCCTCTTCGCTGATGACTGCGCGCTTGCTGCACTCACCCATGGGGACATGCAGTGCATTATGGACAGTTTCTCAACCTCCTGCATGCGCTTTGGACTCACCATCAGCCTCAATCAGCTCGAGTCCATGTACCAACCAGCTAGCTCACAGAACGCCAGTGCCTTCCCCCCACCTGCAATCAAGATCAGTGACACAGAGATCAAGTCAGTCGACAAGTTTTGCTACCTGGGCAGCACCCTATGCAGCAACGGAGCCCTTGATGCAGAAGTGACGCTGCGCATCGCCAAGGCCAACTCCACCTTTGGCAGACTCAACAACAGGCTGTGGAACAACAAATGCATCAGGCTCAGCACCAAGATGAAAACCTACAGAGCTGTTGTGCTGACCACCTTGTTGTACTGCTGTGAAACATGGACGACGTATCGCCGTCACATTCAAGAACTTGAGCAGTTTCACCAGAGATGCCTCCGAAAGATCCTCTGCATAAAGTGGCAAGACAGGGTCTCCAACCTCCAGGTCCTAGAGAGGAGCGGCCTGCCCAGCATCGAAAGCCTGCTGATCCAGTGCCAGCTACGCTGGGACAGGACACGTTGTCCGCATGACAGACAGCAGGATCCCGAAGATGCTTTTGTATGGCCAGCTGAAGGAAGGCCTTCGCGAACTTGGAAGACCCTGCAAGCGCCTCAAGGACACCTTGAAGACAAACCTCAAATCCTGTGACATAGACATCGCTTCCTGGGAAAATGATGCCCTTGACCGCTCTCGCTGGAGGATGCTGTGCTCTAGTGGCATGAAGAAGTTTGAAAACAAGAGAACGCTGGCTATTAAGGAGAAGCGAGAGCGAAGGAAGCAGGGCTCAACTTCTGGAGACGTTTTCCCTTGCAACACCTGTGGGAAGTGATGCGCATCCAGAATCGGCCTCTTCTCCCATATGAGGACACACACCAACAGATAAGCCTGCCTGCCTACTCATCCGTCGGTCCGACGAAAGACTCCATCATCATCTGGCCGTACTCAGGCAGCCATTCACACCTGGGAGGAGTGAAGAAGATATGAGTAAAGTGCTTTCCAAAGGACACACCACGTAACGCAGCGAGCCTTGAACCCAGGTCACTGGTACGTGACCTGTATCTCAGCCTGTATCACAAGTGCACCGCCTCACCGACCTTTCCACCGACGGACGGCGCCACGTGTTGCAGTACGTTCTGTCTTTCGTCAGGCCTGTGTGTGTGTGTGTGTGTGTGTGTGTGTGTGTGTGTGTGTGTGTGTGTGTGTGTACAGTTATATTCGAGAGAGAGAGAGAGAGAGAGAGATCTACTTTCATCGCGTCTTTCTTCATCCAGAATATGATCTTTTCCGCCGTGTCTATGTTTCAACATCACACACACACACACACACACACACTCTCTCTCTCTCTCTCTCTCTCTCTCACACACACACACACACACACACACACACACACACACACACACACACACACACACACACCCACACACACACACACACACACACACACACACACACACACACACACACCGTGACACACGCACACACACACACACACACACACACACACACACACACTCACTCACACTGCTCGACTAGACATTTCACGGATTACAGGGTAGGGTTAATGACTGGTTATCGTGAGAAGACAGCGAAGGAAAGCACAGTTTGCCACTGGAGGGCGAGTCAGACCGTTAAACAAGGGTGACTTTCTTTCTGTCTGTGAAACAAGGCAAGGTGAGGCAAGAAGTTTATTTCACGTCCAGTCTGTGGATCCTAAAATAGCTCATGGGCAGCAGTCCAAAAATACACTGCCTGTAAATAAACAGCATTTTGACAATCATATTTAACTATATAAAAAAGAAAGAAGAAGAATCTGTGATAAATGTTCCTCAAAATGGCTTTAGTGAATAGTTCTCGTTATTTGTTTGTGCGTCCTTAGCGTGCCATAAAGCCCACCCAAACTCCGTTCAACTCCACAAACTCTTTCTGGGGGAAGACACAAAAGAATCAGTATTTCTAAAACTCAAATCATTTGTCTCCCCTGAGCGTATTTCTTTTCGACAGAAGTGTGTCTGTTTGAAAAAAGACTTGTTCTTATGCGTTTGCTTGCTTGGCCCGAGATGGCTTTTTATTTGTTTTGACGCCACTTTTTTTTTTTTTTTTAAGTCACTTTAGGTGTTCTTGTTGTGACGTCACTTCTTGGAGTTTGTTTTGACGTCACTCCTTTTTTGACGTCACTCTTTTGTTTTGCTTTGATGTCACTTTTGTGTTTGTTTTTAAGTCACTCTCTTTGTTCGCTTTGATGTCACTTTTGTGTGTTTGTTTTGACATCACTCTTTTTTGTTTGTTTTGACGTCACTCTAGTTGTTGTTTGACGTCATTTTTTGTTTGCATGCTGTGTGTAAAAGACGTGTGAACTATTTCAATGCCCTCGGTGCGGGAGGGGGAGGGGGTGCGGAGCACATGAAACAACTTGTGACTTCAGTGTCACATCTTGCCTTCCTCCAATGTTGCTGGCCTGTGTTTGAAGTTCAACACCCCCAGCTGCTGTCTCTCCCACCCCACCCCACCCCACCCCACTCCCAACTACCCTCACCCCTTAATCCTAGCACCAAACCAACCCCATCACCTGGACAGGACAAAGTTTGCCTGATAAATTCCACGACTCATTACGAGCAGTATCGTCGTATCAAATCATGCCTGATAGCTTCGACGATGACTTTCGCGAAACGTCATTTCTTATCGACTTCTTGAATTGAATAAGCCCTGGTGAAGGTATGTAACAGGTTCTTCCTGATTAAGTAACACCTCGGGTTGTGTGGAGTTGAAGGACCAGTGCGCGTTCGGTCAAGTGTTTGGTGGTGCTGGGAGCTGGAGTTATAAAAAGCAATCGCTTTCCTTGCTGCAGGACCAAGGATTCCCGCCTTCTCGATACGCCAGGACGTCCTACCCCGGCCGGACATACATCCAGGACTAAGCCACCCACCTCCAACAAAGGAAACCATCACCAGCTTTTTGCCAATAGGTTGTTTAACTCACTTCAAGCGCAGCAGACAAGTCACTTACTTCGACTCACTAAACTCCCAAGAACAACGAAACTACCGTAGCAAGACGTGCTCACCTTGACCTTAATCTCGCAGCTCCACCACAACCAGGGGGTCAGTACTGAAGTGATAAGATTCTGGACAGTGGGCGGAGGGTATACAGTACACTAACTGAATGAACTGTGTGTACTGAGCCAGCTGGACTGTTTAGTTGGGTCAGAGCCAGCGTGTGAAGAAGCTTCGAACGTGTTTCCTGCATGGGCTTCGGACAGTGGTACTGACAATTCGAAACAAGTCAGATCTCAAGTAAGTGGTGTGTGTGTGTGGCCTACAGTGTGTATGGTTGTGTGTGTGTGTGTGTGTGTGTGGAAAATCGAAGCAAGACAGCAAACTACAAGGATAACTGGAAATATCGCAAGTAGCCAAAGTTTTGTATAAACGTGTGTGTGTGAATGTATTTGATTTCTTTTCAGAACGGACGTCAGTGGCATTTCAACTGTTTGGGGATGGTTTTTTTTTCTGTTTATTTTGCTTTTTCACATGCTTTTATTGACTGGAAGCAAAATAGCGAACTAAACTCGCATTGTTTACACAAGGGATTCAACAGTGTTAGAAATCTTCATGTATAATACATTATTTAAGTGTATAGTTTTCCACATGATATACATACTTCTGTCAGTTACATGGTGGAAATAGTTTCGGTTAATGCAACAACAGTGTTGTCAGTTATACTCAGAATATGTTTATCATTAATGGGTTTTTTGTTGTTGTTTTTTTATTCCCTCTATTTTTTTCATGCAATCCATTTTTTTCTTTTTACTGTTTGTTAAATATGTAGCTGTTATGTTAAATGTGTTGCTTTCATTATGTATTGTAAAAAAAAAAAAAAAAAAAAAAAAAAAAAATTAAAGGGGGGGGTGTTGCGGGTGATTTTTTTTAACTCGTGCATGTACAAACAGAAGGGTCTGCAGACCGTAGACAGCACAGGGCCAAGAACTGCTCCAAACTAGAAAGTCTGTGTTGCTGGCCTTGATTTCTAAAGACAGCTCAGTATCAGTATCGGCTCAATATGTCGCCACAGATGTTATGATAATGGAGTCTGTTACTGATAAAGAAATGTGTATAAGAAACTATTTAACGATTTTGTTGTTGTTGTTGTTGCTTTATTAATATTCATGTGGGTAATTTGGTATCGGCATATCTTTTATGTGGGTAGTTTTATTGCTGTTCTTTCTCAAAGATGAACAAGTTTGAATGCAAAACAACATTCAGAGGGGGCAGTTTAGGTCAGAAAAGAACTTCTTTTTTTTTTAAATAAAGGTCACACGGTCCATCCCTCCAGAACGATTAACAGACCATACAGCTTACAGGCCAGGCCCCATCCTTTACAGTGTCCAGCATTCTTAGATCTATTCCTTGTGAACAGGATCATGTATGGAACAAAATGGCTCAGCTGGAGTGCAGCAGCAAACGACAACCGCGTCAGGGAAAAGGCTGCTCTTTCTCCAAAATCCTGCCTGTAGCGGTTTTCGAGAACTCTGAATGTTTGTGATCAGATTTAGTGTTCTTTGCGTTGTTGACAACACTTGCGCCCGCAGATATCATAAATGTCGTGAACATTGCAGAAAGAAATAAAGTAAGCTCTTTGGTTGGACTGGTGTTGTCAAACATCATGCTTAAAATTCTGTGTTACCCGTATATTTAATTGCACTCTGATGACAAATGTGGTGCGAATGATGGGAAACTGACTGTAAAATAGCAATAAGAACAGGGAACATACAGTTCTTTCAGAAGATATGGCCACATGCTGTTGGCTTGTTTCTGCAGAGAGTGCAATCTGGATTTTGCACCACAATTAGAATGCTACATTGGACTGGTGGAACGATTTATCAGCCCAAGGTACAACTTTACTGATGCCATCTCACACCCATTGCACTCTCTCTCTCTCTCTCTCTCTCTCTCTCTCTCAACACACAGGAGCTAAATGAAAAATGGTTTATAACCTGCGGATTTCAAGTCCATTCCCCATTCTTGGACACGAACTGTAAAATGGCCATAAACAATCGATTGTGGAATATTTAGTGGATTTATCTTTACATCTTCTGAATGATTGTTGTGTAATTAGAATCCCTGATATATCACAACATAAAGCAATAGCTACAGACCCATCTCTCATTTCCCCTGTTATTGCTTCAGATTGTGAGTGGGACACCAGCAAGGACACACTAGCCAGTGACATTTTACCGATTGTCATTACTATAAATGATAAAACAGTGGCATGTGACTTTGTAAAAGATAAGCTTCCAAACTATAATTCATAAAAGCTGACTGGACCAAATTTGAAAAAAAACAAAACAAAACAAACATCTTCTGTCGTTCTCTGTGCAGAAAATGTTGACAGCTCGTGCGCTGAATTCATGGAACCAGTTTTGTCTGTCGCCGACGCGAATATTCCTAACAGTATTGCAGTAAAAACAACACACACATTCGGGTAATGTTTGGTGGAAAGAATAAAGCAGCGAACAAGAAAAGAGCTTAAAAAAACCCCAAAAAACAACAACTACAATTTAGAGTGTATTACAAAGATCATGATGAAGAAAAAAAGCACTCACAAGAAAGGTAAAAAACAAAACAAAAAACAGTTGGATACTGGCACAAGCTAAGTACTGGGAAGATTTTTATAACAAAAATATGTCTGATAGTGAAGATATTCAGAAAGTCTGGAGAAAACCTATTCATATTGATTTTAAAAAAACAAAAACATCAGCTATTGAAAAATATTGAGAAATGTTTGCAGAACGCAGCTGTGCTGGTGGTTTGCCAGAGAAAGAAAGACGTTTTATAGAAAAAGGAAGCTGCAAAAGGAAACTCTAATGATCCTCAAATTAACAACAGTCATTATACAAACGCCCCATTAACTTTTCTAGAAAGAAGCTATCTCTTGCCTTGGGGGAAGATCTTCAGTGGTACCAGATGCCCCCTCCAAATGTTAAAACATTTACCTGAAAATATCCTTTGATTTCTACTCAGTCATATTCAGTGTTGTTGGTCTAAAGGAATTTTGCCGTCTTTATGGAAACACTGGACGGCGGTTCCTTCCTCAAACAAGACAGCCCCCAAACCGAAAAAAAGCAATTACTTGCCCTGACTTCCTATGTTGGAAGGTTAATGGAAAGAATTATACTGAACAGATTCCTCCATTGCTGTGAAAAAATGATAAAATTCCAATAAATCAAGAAAAGGGAGACCAGCAGCAAAGAAAAAAAATGTGTTCGCCATTTTCTTTCGCATTAAAAAAGCATATGATCAAGTAAGGCAATCACGGCTACTCTTTGGAATAAAATCCACTGGTTTATCAGGTTGCATATCTAGCTAAATAAAAGCTTTTCTTTAGCAAGAGTACCAAACAAAAGTAGAAAATATACTCTAATTCCAGATCACTTGACATGGGGATCCCACAAGGATCAGTAACAGCACCAGTACTTTTCAGCATCCTGACTTACGATCTTTCACAGTCTTTGTCGTCTAATGTTGAAAAGTTGAAGTATGCAGAAGATATCTGCTTATGGATGAAACTGACGATGAAAAGGCACACTCCCATTAGATCAGCAAATCATGCACACAGACTACAACGATGAAAAAGCACATTCCCATTAGATCAACAAATCATGCACACATGACTACAACTGTCAAGAAGAACTGAACTCCCCACTCCACTGAAACGCTCGCTATCGAAGTGGGAATGAAAGCAGGGAGTTCAAGTGTGCCTGTGAAGCAGTATAATTCTTCTCGGGGAGAAATTGGCACGTACATACACCCCTCAGCCCCCTCCAACCCTCCTCCCTCCCCCCACCTACACACACACAAACACAAAGATATGACCTCTTTTCTCTCCCCCAACCCACCCCTCACTTCACACAATCACCAGCCAAGGATCTGCACTCAATAGACCACAACAGCTGCCGGCTGCTAGCTGAAAGAATCATAGTTTTTTTACACAGGGACATTTTAGCCGCGTCACAAGGGGTTGTGTTGTGTTGAGTTGTGTTGTGCTATAACTGTACTGTGCTGTGCTGTGATGTACTATATTGTGGTTTATTGCACTGCATTATATTGTATTATAACTGTGCTGTACTGTGTGGTGCTGTGCTGTGTTATGTTGTACTATGTTGTAGTGTATTGCATTGCATTATATTGTATTATAACTGTGCTGTGCTGTGCTGTCCTGCATTGCATTGCATTATATTGTATTATAACTGTGCTGTGATGTGTTGTGTTGTTCTGTGTTACGTTGTGTTGTGTTGTGCAGTGTAGTGTTCCATTGTATTATACTGTACTGTACTGTGCTGTATTATTATACCATATTGTATTATAACAGTGCTGTGCTGCACTCTGCTGTCTTGTGTTGCGTTGTAACTGTACTGTGCTGTGTTGTGCTGTGATGTGCTATGCCTTGCTGTGCTGTGCCTTGCTGTGCTGTGCTGTGCTGTGCTGTGCTGTGCTGTGCTGTGCCTTGCTGTGCTGTGCTGTGCTGTGCTCTGTTGTAGTGTGTTACATCGCATCATATTGTATTGTAACTGTATTGTGCTGTGCTGTAGTGCTGTGTTGTGCTGTGTTGTGTTACACTACATTCAATGTGTAGAATTCGCGGAGACCACGTCGCCACAGTGCAGCGCCACCCATTTCTTCCTCCTCTTTATTCTGTCTGCAAGTGTCGTACTTGTTTTACTACCAAAGTACTACACTATTTTGTTGCCGTGGGTTCCATCACGCGTGCTAAATGCGTGCTACACACAGGACCTCGGTTTGTCATCTCCTCCAAATGACCAGCAGCCAGACCATCACCCACGGTCTGGTGGAGGGGGAGTAAAGAAAGAAAGAATCCAGTCCATATATAAAGGACTAGAACCCGTGGACATTAGCTAGCTCCCTAGGCGGGTGCTTTACCGGTGGGCCACCATACACGTTTTCATTCTTCCTGAGGTGAAGTCGGCATGTATGAACCGCAGCACACGATCTGTTTACAGCCCTATGGGGTGGGGGGGGGGGGGGGAGAGGGGGGGGGGGCTCCACCTGTGATCAATGGTCGAGTGTGCCAGCTTGCTGGCGGGCCGTCAGTTCGTGCCAAAATAGGCTGGTGACCAGTCAGTTTTAACTCACTCAGGACGGGCAGTTTTTTCCCGTTTCTCCCCTCCCCCTCCCCGACTCCCCGCCCCCTCGCCTGAATGGCCCAGCTTATTGCTTTCGTGAAATGCACTGTTCTTCAACTGCAAAGTGAGAACCCCACCCACTGTCTATCATTAATTCTAATGACGTCAGCAGCGGTGAAACGCTATCACCGTCGCCGTCTCTTGTCATTTGTTTTAAAAGGGTTAAACAAGATTGAGTCTACCACGCCTCTTTTGTCGTTGGTAAGGAGAGAGTTAACTGATCTTTCAATTAGACCAGCTCCTGGCTGGTACATGAAGTGATTTGGGAGAGAGTTAACTGACCTTTCAATTATACCAGGTCCTACCTGGTATATGAAGTGATTAGGGAGAGAGTTAATTGATCTTTCAATTATACCAGGTCCTGCCTGGTATATGAAGTGATTAGGGAGAGAGTTAATTGATCTTTCATTTACACCAGGTCCTGCCTGGTACATGACGTGACTAGGGGGGCAGTGACAGGGAACCACGTCAAAAAATACAATCCATCATCCTGTAGACATTTCTTGCGTGTCCTATATAATTGTTGTTTTTTTATCGCTTTGTTTCAGGAGCCCAGGTCAAAGCACGGAAACTGACTCCTCTCCCTCGGTCATCAGTTCACTGATCGATCAACTAAATCAAATCAGTCACCGATCCATCGAAACAACAACAAAAAACAGCAGCAGCAGCAGCAGTTACAACAACAACAGCAACAGCAAAGACCAAGAACCACCACCATGTCCCTTCTAGAACTGTCCATTCCCACAGCAATCCTTCTAACAGTCTCAACTTGCCTCTACCTTCTATGGCGGAAATACTCCTCTTCCTCCCCCCTGTCCCACCTGCCCGTACCCCCAGGACCCAGCTGGGTGACAGCCACGTGGTCACTGGTCCGGGGAATCTGCTCCGGCTACTTCCATCTGGAGGTTGGGAAGTGGGGGAAGGGGCGGGGGCCGGGGGGGAGGGTGCAGCCCGTCACGTGCTGCAGCAGTCTGGCGGGCAGCTTCGTGTCGCTCAACACGGCCCAGGTGGTGCGGGAGGTGCTTACAGGGACACACTCAGAGGACCTCGTCAACGATCGTCCCCCGACCTTCATCGGCCCGTTCCTCTTCTACGGGCCTAAGGTATAGGGATGGTGTGTGTGTGGGTGGGGGGGGGAGGGGGGGAGTGAGGGTAGGGGGGATTGGCGGTGGGCAAGGGGGGTGGATGGGTATGTGTTGTGAGTGTAGGTGGGAGTGATGGTTGGGTAGAGTTGTGTGTGTGTGTGTGTGTGTGTGTGTGTGTGTGTTGTGGACGGGTTGGAGTGCGAGCGGAAGAGTTTTGTGTGTGTGGAGGGGAATGCGGGTGTTGTGTGTGTGAATGTGTGTAGGGGAGTGTTGTGTGTGCGTGCGTGTATGTTATCATTTGTTTTAGGGGATAGGTTAATCATAGTGATGTGTAAAGATAAATTTATGATGTGTTTTTAGTCCTAACCCGAAAGACTCTGGGACTTGTCGTGTCGTAGAGAGTATGGTAGAGAATTCCAGAACTTATCAGCCGAGAAGGAAAAGGCTCGTCGCCGTGCTGTTTGGGTTTGGAAGCAGAAAGAGCCTGGTATCCTGCAGGGAATATATTTTGAGCAGAGCTTGTGGTAACTCTGAAGCAGAGACAGGAGCACTCGTGTTTTATAGCAAAGTTTTATACAGTTTAAAAGCGACTAATCTCGACGTGTCGCACTCTACTTCAGTAAAGCATTTGTCACGTACCTGGCAAAAGAAAACCACAAGAAAGGAACTGCATGATTAAATTTCTAGCTGTGGGATCAAGTGCACAGTCAACAAGTACACCAAGAACTCTTCACACTAACCATGTAATTCATTCTTGATGGAGATGAACAGAGGGAAGTCGTGAAGGTGTTCCACAGGGGTTGGTTCTTGGTCTGTGATTACTCTGCTTTAAAAAAAAAAATACATTATAACCCGTCATAAAACCACACCGACTAGGTCATAAAATTATGTTTATTCATTCGTTCCATGACACGCACGTGTTTTCAATGGCTTTTGTTATCAGTGTGTTCTTGAATGACACACGTGTAACGTCTTCAAAACAAACAGATGTCCAGCATGTGTCAAGTTCAGTTCAAGGTGACCTGGGACTCCGTGTGGTTCCTGAGTACACATGGCACACGTTGTGCTGATCCATTGTTATCAGGGGCAGACAGTTTGAAAGGCCGTGACGTAAACAGTGTGAGGGGTAAAGATGAGGAAAAAGAGAATTTTCAACATGTGGGGGTGGGAGAGGGCTGGGGGGGTGGGGGGGGGGAGCTGAGTGATAAATGTATTTGGGGCCTGTTTGTTTTGAGTTTGGAAAGTCACGATACGCTTGTTTCTCTCTCTCTCTCTCTCTCTCTCTCTCTCTCTCTCTCTCTCTCTCTCTGTCTGTCTGTCCGTCTCTGTCTGTCCTGTCTCTCTCTGTCTCTGTTTTTCTCTCTTTCACACTCTCACTTCCTCCCTTCCCCCCCCCCCCCTCTCTCTCCATTTTTCTTTCTCCATTTCTTCCATCCTTATGATACCCCTCGTCGTTTTCTGCCCTTCCTTCCCAGCACAACGGCAATAAAAGTAGCCATCATCCCCACGTTCTGGAGTGTGCGTTTCTTTTGTATGTATGTGTGTGTGTGTGTGTGTGTGTGTGTGTATATATATATATATATAGAGAGAGAGAGAGAGAGAGAGATTAACAGGATATATGTAATATGTATGTATACATATATATATAGGGAGAGATTGATAGAGAGATAGATATATGCATACATACAAACAGAGAGAGAGAGAGAGAGATGCTTTAACAGTAGTAATAGTTGTTGTTGTTAATGTTGTAGCAATACGAATTCATTTCCTCCACACCCATCCTTATTTTTTCCTCTTGTTGTTCAACAGGACGTAGCCATGGCCTCCATGTCGCCATCTTGGGGTGCCCAGCGCAAGATGTTCCACTCCTCGCTGCGACTCTACGGGGACGGTGTGCACAGGTTCGAGTCCACGGTGCAAGGGGAGCTGAGCAGATTGATAGAGGAACTGGAGGAGGTGGAGGGCAGCGACATCTGTATCGAGGACTACATGTCCGACACTCTGCTCAGCATCCTCGTCATTCTGGTCAGTTCTTTCATGGTGATGCTGTTCGTTGATGCTCTGGTTTTGCTGCTGTACGGTGGTGATGGTGTTCTTGTTACTGTTCGTTGGTGATGATGTTCGTTGGTGATGATGTTCGTTGGTGATGATGTTCGTCGGTGATGGTGTTTTTGTTACTGTTCGTTGGTGATGATGGTCGTTGGTGATGATGTTCGTTGGTGATGGTGTTTTTGTTACTGTTCGTTGGTGATGATGTTCGTTGGTGATGGTGTTTTTGTTACTGTTCGTTGGTGATGATGTTCGTTGGTGATGGTGTTTTTGTTAGTTACTGTTCGTTGGTGATGATGTTTGTTGGTGATGATGTTCGTTGGTGATGGTGTTGGTTGGTGATGGTGTTTTTGTTACTGTTCGTTGGTGATGATGTTTGTTGGTGATGATGTTCGTTAGTGATGATGTTCGTCGGTGATGGTGTTTTTGTTACTGTTCGTTGGTGATGATGTTCGTTGGTGATGGTGTTTTTGTTAGTTACTGTTCGTTAGTGATGTTGTTCGTTGTGATGGTGTTCGTTGGTGATGGTGTTTTTGTTACTGTTCGTTGGTGATGATGTTCGTTGGTGATGGTGTTTTGTTACTGTTCGTTGGTGATGATGTTCGTTGGTGATGATGTTCGTTGGTGATGATGTTCGTTGGTGATGATGTTCGTTAGTGATGATGTTCGTCGGTGATGGTGTTTTTGTTACTGTTCGTTGGTGATGATGTTCGTTGGTGATGGTGTTTTTGTTAGTTACTGTTCGTTAGTGATGTTGTTCGTTGGTGATGGTGTTCGTTGGTGATGGTGTTTTTGTTACTGTTCGTTGGTGATGATGTTCGTTGGTGATGGTGTTTTTGTTACTGTTCGTTGGTGATGATGTTCGTTGGTGATGATGTTTTTGTTACTGTTCGTTGGTGATGCTTTTCGTTGGTGATGAAATTCGTTGGTGATGATGTTCGTTCATGATGTTGTTCTGGTGGTGATGATGATCGGTGATGATGTTGTTGTAGCTGTTCCGGCGCGGTCGTGTTTACTCCTGTTGCGGTTGTCGTTGGTGTTGTTGTTGTTACGGTTGTTGTTGTGGTGGTTGTGGTTGTTGTTACTGCTTCTGCTGTTGCCTTGTTGTTGTGGTGGAAGTAGAATGATCGTGGTGGCTGTAGCTTTGTTTTTGTTGTGATTGAAGCATGGTTACTGTTGTTGCATTGCATTGCATTGCATTGTATTGGATTGTTTACTATTGTGTCTTTGTGTATTGTACAAATTACGTTTTTGTCGCAGCAGATTTCTGCCTGTGAAATTCGGACTGCTCTCCCCATTTCCATTCTTTCCCTCACCAGATAACAGGGGGAATGGGGTGGTGGTGGGGTGGGTGGAGGGGGGGAGGCGTACAGTGAAAAACTCGGACAACACAGCACAACACAGCACAGCGCAGCACAACACAGCACATGACAACACAACACAGCACAGCGCAGCACAGCACAACACAGCAGAGCACAGGATGGCACAGCACAGCACGGCACGGCACGGCACGGCACAGGACAGCACAGCACAACACAACACAACACGACACAGCACGGCACAACACATCACAGCACAGTACAACCCAACCCAACACACTATTCAAACCAAGAGACATTATTGTCTGTTTCAAGCAACACAATACAGTACAAATACAGTACATTACAGCATAGCACAGCAGAACACTACACTGCACTACAGTTCACTACCTTCACCTTCACCTTTACCTTCACCTATCCCATAAACCAGTGGATGGTCGTTGGGGCACCGCAGATGATTTCCAGACCAGTTCTCTCCATCAGATCCTGTCTCCTTGCGGCTCTCAGGGAAAATCTAGGAACTATTCAGATCAGTCCATTCCTACACTACACTAAAGCACAATAACTGTCCCTTCAAGTCAGTCCATTAATACACTGCACCACAGCACAATAGCTGTCCCTTCAGGTCAGTCCATTAATACACCACACCACAGCACAATAGCTGTCCCTTCAGGTCAGTCCATTAATACACCACACCACAGCACAATAGCTGTCCCTTCAGGTCAGTCCATTAATACACCACACCACAGCACAATAGCTGTCCCTTCAGGTCAGTTCATTAATACACCACACCACAGCACAATAGCTGTCCCTTCAGGTCAGTCCATTAATACACCACACCACAGCACAATAGCTGTCCCTTCAGGTCAGTTCATTAATACACCACATAACACAATAACTGTCCCTTCAGGTCAGTCCATTCCTACACCACACCACAGCACAATAACTGTCCCTTCAGGTCAGTCCATTCCTACATCACACCACAGCATAATAACTGTCCCTTCAGGTCAGTTCATTCCTACACTGCACCACAGCATAATAACTGTCCGTTCAGGTAGTCCATTAATACACTGCACCACAGCACAATAACTGTCCCTTCAGGTCAGTCCATTAATACACCACACCACAGCACAATAACTGTCCGTTCAGGTAGTCCATTAATACACTGCACAACACCACATTAACTGTCCCTTCAGATCAATCCATTCCTACACTACACCACAGCACAATAACTGCCCCTTCAGATCAGTTCATTAATACACTACACCACAGCACAATAACTGTCCCTTCAGGTCAGTCCATTTACACACCGCACCACAGCACAATAACTGTCCTTTTAGGTCAGTTCATTCCTACGCCACACCACAGCACAATAACTGTCCGTTCAGGTCAGTCCATTCCTACACCACACCCCAGCACAATAACTGTCCCTTCAGGTCAGTCGATTAATACACTGCACCACGGCACAATAATTGTCCGTTCAGGTCAGTCCATTAATACACCACACCACAGCACAATAACTGTCCCTTCAGGTCAGTCCATTAATATACCACACCCCAGCACAATAACTGTCCCTTCAGGTCAGTCCATTAATACACCACACCACAACACAATAGCTGTCCCTTCAGGTCAGTCCATTCCTACACTACACCACAGCACAATAACTGTGCCTTCAGGTCAGTCCATTAATACACTGCACCACAGCACAATACCTGTCCCTCTCTGACCATCCCATCCTTGCCCCCCTCCAGATGACCGGGAAGCGCCCTGCCAAGAACTCGGACATGGTGAAGGCCATGCGACAGCTGGACCGCACTATCAGTCGGATGGGCACACCCTCTGTTGACGTCATCCTGCAGTACTTCCCCGTCATGCGCTACCTGCCGGGCTGGTTCAGAAACATGTGCTCCTCGGCGCTACGCTATAGGGACCAGCTGGTGGAGACGTTGTTCCAGCACTCCAAGGTATCCTGGTTGGGGCTGCTGGGGAGGGAGTCTTTCGCCATCTTCTCCTTCTTCTTCTATAATTCGTTCGTGGGCTGCAACTCCCACCTGCACTCGTATGTACACGGCTGGGCTGTTACGTGTATGACCGTTTTTACCCCCACCATGTACGCAGCCATACTCCGCTTTCGGGGATGTGCATGCTGGGTATGCTCTTGTTTCCATAACCCACTAAACGCTGTCATGGATTTCAGGATCTTTAACGTGCGTATTTGATCTTCTGCTTGTGTACACACACGAAGGGGGTTCAGGCACAAGCAGGTCTGTACATATGTTGACCTTGGATATCGGAAAAAAATCTCCACCTTTTACCCACCAGGCGACGTTGCCGAGATTCGAACCCGGGACCCTCAGATTGAAAGTGGTACGCTTTAACCACCCGGCTATTGCGCCAGTCAATTTTTAGCTTTTTCGGTCTAGCCTGAATGCTTCGCACATCAACAACAACAACAACAACAACAACAACAAAAAAAAAAAAAAAGGGTGGGGGGAGGGGGGGATCCAAACACAAGAAACATTCACACAAGAGCAGACATGCTTTTTGTTGTTGTGGAGAAGCATTAAGCATTGCACCGTGTGCTGTTGATCATGCTGTGGTTCTTCCCTCAACGCTGGGGAAGCCGAGGGGTGGGGGGTGGGAGGGGGGGGCGGGGAGTACTGTTTCATTGTAAAATAGTATCCCTCAGCTGCTGGAAATTCTGTGCTGAAATATTCTTCTTTTCTATCGCTCTCTATCGCTGTCGGCGATGATGTTGACGACGACGACGATAATGATGAATGATGATGTCTTTGCTGTGCATTCCACAATGTTGGCAGAACACCCCATGGAAATAATGGACATGATGGTGATAATGATGATGGTGATGATGCTGATGATTGTGCTGGTGAAGATGATTATGATGGTGAGGATGATGAAGATGGTGATGCTTGTGACGATGACCTAATGGTGATGATGATGGTCATGATGGTATGACGTCGTCGTCGTCGACAACGACGATGATGGTGATGATGATGATAATGATGATGATGATGATGGTGACGACAGTGACGGTAATAATACATTACAAATGTTCTTGGGGGATCTCAAGCAGGCATATGAAGTGAACAAGTATACTTTTAACATAACTATGTGACATCGCAAATTCGTACAAAAATGGTCTCTATATACATGTTCAATACAAGATTAAGCTGTATAATGTCACCAGGAAATTTTGTTATTGAATATGCACTTTTCTGATTACATTATGTTTTTGTGGACTTGTCAGTATTCAGAACATCACTATGTCTTTACCCTGTACCTTCTAATGCACACAGTATATACATTTTGTCTCTGTAAACCTTTGTCAGCATAAAAACATGTTGGGGCAAAAACATGACAGAAATAATGACAACATGATGACAACGACGACGAAGATGATGGCGATGATGATGATGATGACGACGGAGACGATGATGATGATGATGATGATGATGATGATGATGACAACGACGATGGATAATGATAATGATGATAATGATGATGATGACGACGGAGACGATGATGATGACGACGACGACGACAAAGATGATGATGATGACGACGACGGAGACGAAGATGATGATGATGATGATAACGACGACGAAGATGATGATGATGACGATGACGACGATGACGATGTATACAGGCCACTGTGACGGCCGGACACCCCCGGGGCATCGTGGACGTGATGGTTCTGGCCCAGCAGTCTGGGGCCTTCCACGTCACTGATGACCACGTCAAGGGGCTGATCCTGGACATCGTGGTGGGAGGTCAGCACTGCTAGTGCTGCTGCTGCTGATTATTAGCTACTGCTGCTGCTGTTGTTCTTAGTACTGCTCTTGCTGCTGCTGTTGTTGCTGTTGATGTTAGTATTTGTGCTACTTCTGCTATTCTCTATTATATTAGTACGTGTGGTACTTCTGCTATTTTCTATTATCACTGGTGTTGCCGCCGCTGCTGTTCCAACTATTATTGCTGCTGCAGTTGCTGCTACTGCATATACTGAAACTTATCTTTGTATAACTGGAAATCACAGCGATCCGTGTTTTTTTTTCTCGCGTCAACATTAGAAAACTGGTGTGAATGTTTAAAAAAAACCCAAAAAAACACGGCTTAGTTCTACAGGTCCATAACTGAGAGTATACTGACTTTTTTTTTTTAATTTCCAACTTGACATGGCTGCACCACACATAGAGAAAAGTCTGTCTTGGACAGAACAGTTTGAAGCGGCCTCCAACGTTACAGGCTATAATTTACCTTCACTGGAAATGCTGAACAGGCAACCAGTAATCGACAGTGCTACTTATGTCATGGTATAAACTGATAAATATATTAAAAGTCCAATAGACTTTTACGGACTTTGGGGTAAGGGATGCATATTCACCATGTCCAGGGCTCAGCATGGGAAGGCGGGGCCCAATCCACTCCTTCCGCCGTTTAAACCATTTCCGGCCAAATTCAGATGTCCATTCACATATACTCCAATCTGTCTCTCTGTGTGTGTCTGTGTGTCTGTCTGTGTCCATCTGTCTGTCTGTCTGTCTCTCTCTCTCTTCCCTCAGCAAAACCATGCCACGAGTGTGTGTTGTGACAGGCTACGTGACGTCACTGACGTCGTTCCTGAGCACAGTGTTGGTGCTGTTGAACCACCCCCATGTTGCACGTGCCATCCAGCAGGAGATTGACAGTGCGGTGGGGCAGAGGACTCCCACTATTGACGACCGCAAACATCTCCATTACACCGTGAGTGGTCGGTCTGCAACATTATTGTGAGGGTGGGGGAGTGGGAGGGTAGGACAACATCATTGTGAGGGTGGGGGAGTGGGCGGTTAGGACAGTGAGGGCTGTAAGGGAACAGAACATTAATGTTAAAGGCCACCAAGCCTTTTTAAGGCCGTACTGGCAGTGAATTTGTGACATGTATCCACTGTGTCTAAGGCTCTATGTAGCAGGGCTGGGGAAGTGCAAGTGTTAATCTCTCTCACAATCATGACAAAAAATAACTATATGAACACAACCATGATTTAGAACAATTATTTGTTGTTGCTGTTGTTGCTGCATGACAATGGTTCAGAGACCATTCTTGACCGTGTTGGATGTCATGAAAGAGTGATGATGACGATGTCAATAGGAGGCAACTCTGTTGGAAGTGCTGAGGTACATGCGGTTCTTCCCCTTGGGTCTTCCCCACTTCTGCCATCAGGACATTGAGGTCAATGGCTACCGCATTCCCAAGGACTCCTTGGTGAGGGCTCTGTTCGTTTCGTTGTTGGTTTAAACAAAAGTTTAACTGGAACTCTTTGAAGTACAAAATGTGGAGGAGGAGAACGAATTTTGTTTGTACCATCACGCATACTGGTCACTGCGCTGTGGAC
>NC_134878.1:26813730-26908730 GCF_041734735.1 Babylonia areolata
GTAGATATCGGTACCCATGTCCAGTGGATTTCTACTGTTAATTTTGTACGTTATTTTACTGTGATGCGGGTTCGGTGATTAAACTAACGTGCCACCATCTTGCTTTTTCCGTTTTTCGTCCCACGAACCATGGAAATGTAACCAATAGGTGCAATAATCTGGGATGTTGAAATATATATTATGATAGTCAGTCGTGTCTGACTATGACCATCAGAACAGCAGAGGAGGCAACTGCTGTTCCGACTATTTGGACTAGAATTTGATTATAGTGGAGAGTGTCTTGCCCATGTACATCCCCACTCTCTCGGCCAAGAGGGTTTTAGGACAGTCGGCGTTGGGATGGTTCCCAAACGCCAACTATCCCACAAGGCTGCAGCACTAAGAGCCAGTGCAATTTTGCCTCCTAGTTCGGGAGTCGTTATTGAAATAGGACAGGCAGACAGGTGTAGCTCCGAACCTACACGGTCACGTTTTTGATTTTACGCCATGTCTACAGGTACACGCACAGCGACCTGTGACGTGATAACAATAACAAGACACTAAAGGCCACTGACGCCAATGCTACAACGGCTCGGTCATGACTTCTCACCGCTCACCGACCACAGACATATATCGATGTAAATATATATCTCAGTGTCACCCACCCAGGGTCACTGACCTCAGCGTCAGTATTTGTATCGGGACAGTGGGAGCAGATAGTAGTGGTGAGGTAGAACGTGCGACTAGTAGTGGGTCCTTGATATCAAAGTGTAAAAAGGTCATATGGCAGTATTGGTCAGGCCTTGAGCTTCTGTCCAGGTGTTAACCATCATTTTTAGGTTCGAGGCCGCGTTTCGGCCTGATGTTGTGTTCTGGGGAAAAATACTTTACTCCGATTCCCCTCACTCCACCCAGGTCAGAGTGAACGGCTGTCAATGGGTACCCCAGTGATTCGGTCAGGAGAGGCTGATCATTCAGGGCAGCGGAAGGTGAGAATGGGACCCCGCCAGAAGACAGATACCATTTGCTGGAACGACGGGAACAGGTCAAGATCTTCCGCCTGAGGACTGGATAACAACCGCCTGCTCCACCGACCACATGCACACAAAATTTGGCATTGGACAGAGTGGAGAGTGCCCTTGTGGTGAGGGACCAGTGACAACCGACCACATCCTTCAAGACTGTACGACGCATGCAGCATCCAGGAGGAAGTACTGGCCAACACTGACAGCAGTGGAAGCCAAACTGTACGGCACCCTGGAGGAGCTGCGACGGACGGCAGCCTTCATCGAGGAAACCGGGCTGCTCATCTAATGGGAGGCGAACGAGGAAGAAGAAGAAGGACCCCGCCGCAGTTTCTATTTTCCGAGCCCACAGTGACACACCTTGAACACACACACACACACAGCACCTCCACCCACACCTACACACACAACGCTGGAAAAAATCCCTCACACAACGGCAAATTAGACTGAACTGTTACCCAAATGCAAGACAAAAACTGAAGACAAGTTCTCAGAAATGAGTATGTGGAGGAGAGGGTAGAGGAGGTGCAGGGTAATGTGTGTGTGTGTGTGTGTGTTGGGGCTTATGTACGTTTATGTGTATTTGACTGTGCTTTCATATCTGTGAAACTGCATGTTTGGTGCATATCTGTTTTGCATATGTGGGTGTATGTGTGAATGTGTGTCTCAATGTTTTACATTTATTTGCTTATTTATCATCATTGTTGTCTTTTTTATTTATTTATTTATTTATTTATTTATTATTATTATTATTATTATTACTACTACTTTTTAAAATTATTTATTTATTTATTTATTTATGTACGCTTATAGTTGACTTCTTCAAGTTTTTGCGCCTTATACATATTATTAGTAGTGGAAGTATTTTTTTTTAATGTATTTATCTATTATTTATTCACCACCACCACCACCCTCCCCTTTTTTTCCTTTTTTTCTCAAGGCCTGACTAAGCGCGTTGGGTTACGCTGCTGGTCAGGCATCTGCTTGGCAGATGTGGTGTAGCGTATATGGATTTGTCCAAACGCAGTGACGCCTCCTTGAGATACTGAAACTGAAACTGAAACTCTCAGAAAAGGTAAGTTCTCAGCTGGGAAGAGGCCTTTCGCAGGTCTCTTACTCACTCACTCACACACTCACACATTCACTCTGATTCCTGTTTTCAGTCTGCTGCCGTTCGGAGTGGGCAAACGAACCTGCCCTGGGGAGACTTTCGCCAGGACCCGGCTGTTCCTGCTGATCACCACGCTCTTACAGCGATTCGACTTCCTCCCCCCGGAGGACGGCACAGTGATTCCACTGGACGACATTCCCTGGATCTCTGGGGCCGTGCTCCTCCCCCCGGCCTTCCGCTGTCGGGTCCAGCGACGTGCCTCCTAGTCCTCCGTGTGTGTGTGTGTGTGTGTGTGTAAGTGTGTGTGTGTGTGTGTGTGTGTGTGTGTGTGTGTGTGTGGCTGACATTCCACAGTGACTTAACTGTCTTTAAGTTAGGAAAAGTAGGCTATGTGTGAGGAGCAAGCAAGAGCCCCCCAAAAATGCTGAACTGTTGTTGTTCAGTGTTACAGCAGCTCTGTGCCATTGAAAAATGAAGCCATTACACCATCCCCCTGACTCCCACATTTACCTACGCCCACACGTACCCTCTCCCCACCCCCTTTCCTCCTTAAAGCAGGTGGTTATCAGGGAATGTACAGTCATCCTAATGTGTGCAACTCTAAAGAAAGAATGGCTATATTTTTAAAGCACCTTCATTGAGGTCTGCACTTCATCCGTGCATGGTTATAAAGGAGAGGGGGAAATGCGGAATATGAACTCTCACTGGACGCCTGAGTCGAGTCGCATCAAAAACCCTATATACATGAAAGCTAATACGATGCTTCAGAAGAACCCATGGCATCAAACACCATATATACATAAAAAGCTAATAATTAAGATGCTTCAGAAGAACCCATACAAAAAACCTATATACATGAAAAGCTAATAAGATGCTTCAGAAGAACCCATACAAAAAACCTATATACACGAAAAGCTAATAAGACGCTTCAGAAGAACCCATGGCATCTCCCACAAAGACCACATAAGAAGTCAAAACAAAAACGTTTTTCAATTTGAGGACGTTCTTGCCACAGTGGAAAAAAAAAGAAGAAGAAAAAAGAAAAAAGAAAGGTATGGCCACGTCACAAAATCTGACCGGCTCTCCAAGACCACTCTTCAGGGAACAGTGCAGGGGAAAAGGAGACGAGACAGACAACGGAAGAAGTGGACAGACACCATCACTGGGTGGACAGAGAGGAGCTTTGCCGAACTCAGGCCCTATCTCACGACCACCAGAAATACAACGAAGAGTCAGTGTTGGTGATGTGTTCAGCAATGCAGCACCCCCACCACCAAGCCAGGGTATGGGAGCAGTGACAGTGTGTGAAGTTTGTTTAAATAGGGTGTTTGTTGCATGAGCGATCCTGGCATCGCAAAGTTTGCTCAGTGTTAAGAATATTCCTAACGATCTCTACGCAAATTCCAAAGGCAATGGAACATTCTTGACAACAACAACAACAACAAAAAACAACTCAAGGTTGCAACGATCTGTCCTGATCACTGAACAAAATTAATGCTCACCAGAGACAGAGAGAGAGAGAGAGTGTGTGTGTGTGTTTTCAAGGTTATAAACAGTCGCCATACAAATTTTAACTGGAATGCGATTTTGCTTGGATATTGGCTTAGTCATTATATGCGTTGTTGTTGTTGTTTTGTTTGGTTGGTTGGTTGTCGTATTTTAAATAATTCCAAGTCCAATTCCAACATTGTTTTACATTTGAAAAATCCAGTTCGACGATTTCGTCACAAGAGAAGGGACACAACTTGCTCTGACTTGCACAGTTGTATATTCATCATGCATGAGACAGGGTGAAAGGGAGACTGGTCGAAAATCTTCAGGTCTGTGCGCATGTTTTGGTTTGTCGCCCTTCCCTACAACCGCCTTCCCAACTCGTAACATATCCAAATCCATCGTTACTGTGATTGTCCATTAATTAGATGTTTATACTTTGATTCAAGGAGTGTGTGTGTGTGTGTGTGTGCGTGTGTGTGTGTGTGATGCAAACTTTGCAGATTTACTCATCAGTACATGCTTGATTCACTAAAGCATGTGTGTTTATTTTCAATAACGTACCGATTGTGAATATTAATTCAGACTGTCCTTTCTTTTACTATACAATGTAAAACACAAAAGTCATTTGGTAATGATTCTTTTCATCTTTTTTGAATGGGGCGATGGTTGGGGATTTCAATAACTGACTGTCTGAGAGGCTTGTGGAGAGAATGATGGTGTGTTTTGAAATGATTCTATTATGTTTTTGATTGATGATGTATCTGGTGAAATACTTGATTGGGTTATGTATTAGTGGAAGATTGTTTTCCTTCATTTATGTCCTTGAAATGAATAAATAGTGATAAATAGATAAATAATATGCGTGTGACTTAATTACACATCATCTCATCAGTACATCAACATCACTCCTTCTGTTTTTTTCTCTGTTCTCCCACTTCCATCACACCTTGCAATGGGCTCAGTTTTACGTTGACTGTTTTTGTCCCGCACTTCAAAATTATAGATAACACACAAAGTTTTCACACACACACACCCACACTCAATTATAAAGTTATGTGCATCCTGCAGACTCAGTGAATTTTGTCGAGAAAGGGGATCCCACTTTCAAGTTTTATGGTCTGTAAGACCTTCAAGGTTACTTCCCCTGACCAGGAATGGCTCTCTCTCTCTCTCTCTCTCTCCATATTACCATGGGAATCGAAAGTGCAACATTTGCTGTGCTTGGTGTTTTTTTAAGCAGTGTACATTGCAACCAAATCAACTGGCAGTCCAAATAGTGTTGACACACTTTATTTTTGTTAACAATTACTCACTGACTGTTTAGTCATCAACCAGGTAAGGTGTATGTCCTCTTTCTTGTTGTACAACTAGCTTCACCTCTGCTGAAGTCCTCTCTGGCCATTCCCGATAATGCCTTCCCAGAGCAGGTGAAATGATTGTGTTGAAGTGATGTTTCAGGTGCACTGGGTGTTCTTCACAAACTGTGGTTTCTTTCAGGTCTTGTAGCTGATAAATTTTATTACACATACACACACACACATGCAGACAGAGAAACAGAAACACACATACACCCACCACACACTCCTACACAAAATACTATAACAATGCCAATAATACTTTATTACACATACACCCACCCATCCACACACATAAAGAATACACACACACACTACCATAAAAAGACAAGTAATACTTTATTATCATCTCCACACAGAAAAACCCAGCACTCACAATCAACCTCTTTGTCTGTAACACAGCTGCCACAGTCATAGACTATACACCCACCTAGATTCTCACAACCCTTGATGCTATCATTCTAATCACAAAGTCACCATCCATGCAGTTCATGGCTGTGTATGGCAACGACCTGGCAACTCCTGTGATGGCGCTGGAACCAAGAGCATCAGCTTCTGCCCTTCCACTGGATCATGCCAGCGTTTTGGACAGGGGGACCTGCTGCATGGGTAACACCTGTCCTCAGTACCCACCTACCCAAGCTTTGTGCACTGAAGAGGACAGTCACCGCCCACAGTGCAACTCCATTGATCCCCTCAAAACAGACGGATGTCCATCTTGACATTGCTATCATCATCAACCCTACAAGTTCAGTTCACTTTCATGATTTACACGATAGTCTCTGCTGTCAAAAAAACACCTGAACAATGCAAGGCAATGAACTGCCTCAAGTTACAATGCCCCATACTGACAGAATTACAAATTTCTAACATGGAAGATATCACTTGATTTGTACAACCATGCGCACACACACACACATACACACACACACTCCTGACACACCCACAAACAAACATAAGCATTCACAAAATTATGGATGATTCATTTTCCATTCACACTGTTGATAAGATATCATGTTACATGACAACAATATTGCATGGAATCCAAGTAACTATGATATGAGCACTTAAAACAAGCAGAAAACACACAAAAACAAATAAACAACTTATTGAATAAAAAACAAAAATTGTTTTCTCAAACAAAACAAAACCGAACACTACACAGAGCTGATAAACATCAATGGCCATAAATGTTTTTTTTAACAAAATAAATATATGATTTGGTATAAAACAGAGAAACAGGTAAAGCCAGACCATCAGACTTTGTTTTGTCGGCACAAAAATCAATTATCAATGACAAAGAATCAATAATTGATGGATTATCTCTCTTGTCTCTTGCCTGTACAATTCCATTAACATAAAACACAGCACATGTCAATCAACAAACCTCCCCCACCCCGAACCCCCAATGGAGTAAAACAGAATAATCAAACGAAATTCTCACAGCTTTTATCCCACACTTCTGTGATGTCACTCTGACGATTATTTTGTTTTCCCTAATAAAAATCTGTTTTACAATTAATATCATGTCTAAAACTCCAGTAAAAATCATTGCTGGGCATCATGAACCAGAGATAAATCAATCTAAATCATGAACCAGAGACAAATCAATCTAAATCATGAACCAGAGGTAAAAGGACTCTGCCTGTGATCAGGAGGCATGTCACCGGGGCTGTGGGTGTGCATCACATCTCACACTGGTGCACATGTGTGTGTGAGTGGGTGTGAAAGAGAGAGTGAAGAGAAAGAAACCTGTGTGCACACCGACTGTGAGTGAGTGTGTGTGTGCTAGGGGGGAGGGGGGTGTATAAGACAGAAACATGTGTACATTAATTGTGAATGGGTAGTGGGGGTGTGCAAGCCTGTCTGCCTGTATGCCAGTTTGGGTGCCTTTCATCAACAAGTAACACTAACCTAAATAAATGCATTTTTCATGTCAATCTGCAGACAAAAAAAAAAAAAAAAAAAAAAAAAAAAACACCTCCCAAAACCACTCCACTTTTTTCACTGTCTTCCCAAATTTAAAGGAAGCAGCGTTGGTGCTTTACTGAGAGTCCACAGCTTTAATCAAAACAAAAAACAACAAAAAAAAACCACAAAAAAAACAAACAAAACAAACAACAACAAATATCCCCTGCCCAGTTCTTTAGAGGATGATGGTGGAGCATCCAACGTTGTTCTGTACAGGCTACTGTGCGTTCCTCACCTAGCCGGTGAAAGCCTGGAGACCTGTGATGGCTCGGCCCAGGATGAGGGCGTGGATGTCATGTGTGCCTGCAACAACACGGGGCACCTTCACGTCACACAGAGCAAGTCATGTTCCTCACAGATCAGTCCACCACAAAGCCGCCACTTCAGGGCTGATTACATGTCATGTCTTCAATCCCTGCCACTTCAGGGCTGATTACATGTCAAGTCTTCAATCCCCGCCACTTCAGGGCTGATTACATGTCACGTCTTCAATCCCCGCCACTTCAGGGCTGATTACATGTCACGTCTTTAATCCCCGCCACTTCAGGGCTGATTACATGTCACGTCTTCAATCCCCGCCACTTCAGGGCTGATTACATGTCACATCTTCAATCCCCGCCACTTCAGGGCTGATTACATGTCACGTCTTCAATCCAGTCAAAGCCGCCACTTTAGGGCTGATTACATGTCACGTCTTCAATCCAGTCAAAGCCGCCACTTTAGGGCTGATTACATGTCACCTCTTCAATCCAGTCAAAGCTGCCACTTTAGGGCTGATTACATGTCACCTCTTCAATCCAGTCAAAGAAAACCACAAACAATGTTAAACAGTCATTAAAAGAACATTCAAAAGATCAATTCAGCAACTACTCACTCAGTCTGTGAAAAATTCAAATCAAGTTAAAAAAAAAAGAAGAAAATATCATAAAAAGACCATTTCACCCCAACAGACATTTCGGTCCACATAAAATTGGGGTCAATTTAAAAATATGGTTTAAAAAGACTGATTTCCTCTTGAAACTGAAAAATAATAATATGTCACAAAAATACAAAACAAAATCAGGATATCATGGTGAATGAATGCAGAACAGTAAGGGCATGTGTGACAGATTAAAGGTCACACGGCCTTTCATAGCCTTTGGGGCACTGAATTAATTAATACTCAGTGAGTCAAGAGTTCGGCACAGGAAGGCTGAGGCCAATCCTCTCCTGCCACTGTTTTAACCTTTCCCATCTGCAGTCAGGTTCCCACTCCCACCTGAGTGTTGTCAGGAAAATTGAAGTCCTAAAACCCTGATCACTGGTGAACACTTTTTTTTTTTTTTTTTTTTGGTGGGGCCTCCATCCTCCTCTTTTTTCCCACATCTTTCTTTTTCTTCTTTCACAAACTCATATTTACTTTTCATGCACCACTTTCCCACACACACCTTAGCTAATCACTTTCATTCTTTCCCCTAATGTCTGGTGCAGCAATTGCCCCAGTATGTCTTGAGGCATGCATTTTAAGAATATTCGATGTCTGTGTACATTTGCCAGGGTTTTTTTTTTCATGTTCTAGTGTTCTGATGTAAGCATTCTAAACATGTATGACAAGTGATTACATCTGTCTGGGTTTATTGTTGCCCTAGTGTGAGTTGGTTGTTTGATATTGAAGCTTTTCTGTCATCCATCCTCTCTCTCTTCCTCCTCTATCTTAATCTAATACATAAAAAATAAATAAATACTTAATTCTGCCATGACACTCCTCTGGGGCACATAGAGCCTGACTGACTGCAAAACATCAGCACAGCGACATCCTGAGCATACTCAGAAAAGCCCACAACATGTATAAACAGCATAAATCAATTTTGGAGTATGTGCAATGAAAGTGACATAATAAAAATTTTAAAAGATCATCAAAAAGTCAGTCGTTTCACAGACATCAACTAAGCATGCATGGGGGATTAACTGTATGCACTGGTCCACATGCCATGAAGCCTCCTTCAAACTGTGTGTGCGTGCATGCGGTGTGTGTGTGTGTGTGTGTGTGTGCGCGCGTGCATGTGCATGCCTGCGTGTGTGTGTGTGTGTGCGTGCGTGTATGACAATGTAACAGTCTGTGTGACTTCTCGTGCAAAAATGCATGCACAAGTCAGTGCTGCATGTATTTGTGTCAGCATGCGATGCATCTGAGTGTGTGCGCACAAGTTCTGAGCAGGCTTGTTTGGGTTGTGTGTGAACTCGCAACTGCTTCCACGGTGACCTATTTTTCAATGTCCATGACCTTGACCTCATCTTCGTAGGCAACCTTCAACAGTGACCTATTTTTCAATGTCCATGACTTTGACCTCACCTTCATAGGTGTTGACAGACTCCAGGTTCATGGCGTGTCGGATGACATGATATTCGTCACATATACCATTGCCGCCCAGCATGTCTCGTGCCTGTCGTGCAATGTCCAGCGCCTTGCCGCACGAGTTTCTCTTGATCAAAGAGATCATTTCTGGCGTGGCCCTGTCACATGATCCAATAAAAGCACCGTTATGGCTCCATCCAGCACAGCAGGGAATCCGCTGGGAATGTCAGTTTGATCGAATACGTTCAGCAAACTAGTGCTCACCCACGTCTGCTTACTCAAACAAGCAGGCACACACACGCACACACACACAAACATGTATACATAACGGACTTGCAACAAACTGCAGTCTCAGACATACACCCAGACGCAATCCTCAAATGACAAATGTAAATACCCAGACCTCAACTTACATTATATACATATATATACATGTGGAGTGATGGCCTAGAGGTAACGCGTCCGCCTAGGAAGCGAGAGAATCTGAGCGCGCTGGTTCGAATCACGGTTCAGCAGCCAATATTTTCTCCCCCTCCACTAGACCTTGAGTGGTGGTCTGGACGCTAGTCATTCGGATGAGACGATAAACCGAGGTCCCGTGTGCAGCATGCACTTAGCGCACGTAAAAGAACCCACAGCAACAAAAGGGTTGTTCCTGGCAAAATTCTGTAGAAAAATCCACTGTGATAGAAAAAACAAATAAAACTGCATGCAGGAAAAAAAAAAAAAAAAAGGGTGGCGCTGTAGTGTAGCGACGCACTCTCCCTGGGGAGAGCAGCCCGAATTTCACACAGAGAAATCTGTTGTGATAAAAAGAAATACAAATACAAATACAAATCTATACACATATAAATATATTCAAAAGCACTGACACACACTCACTTTGGTATCACACACACACACACACACACAAATGCAACAATCTGCAGTCTCACAGATACCCCAGCCCATCCACCAACTGAAAAATGTACATATCCAGGCCCAACCCTACACATACGTTCAACGAAAAAACAGTTAAATACCACTTCATAAAAGCAGGTAGGTTTTCATAAAATGTGAAGAAACCAAGAGATGACTGAAATGATGCTGGCTGTCTGTGGTCTTCACTGCCCTCTCACTGAGCACGCACGCACATATGCATGCACGCACAGAGCTGTTTTGAGGAACGCATTTACCATGAACAGCTTGATCCTTGGTCCCTAACTTTTAGTGAACTATGTAGGCTGACACTCATAGGCCCTGGTCCCTAACTTTTAGTGAACCCATTAGGCTGACACTCAATGGCCCTGATCCTTAACTTTTAGTGCACCCTGTAGGCTGACACTCACAGGCCCTGGTCCCTAACTTTTAGTGCACCCTGCAGGCTGACACTGACACTCACAGGCCCTGGTCCCTAACTTTTAGTGCACCCTGTAGGCTGACACTCACAGGCCCTGGTCCCTAACTTTTAGTGCACCCTGCAGGCTGACACTGACACTCACAGGCCCTGGTCCTTAACTTTTAGTGAACTATGTAGGCTGACACTCACAGGCCCTGGTCCATAACTTTTATTGAACCCTATAAGCTGACACTCACAGGCCCTGGTCCCTACCTTTTAGTGAACCCTGTAGGCTGACAATGACATTCACAGGCCCTGGTCCATAATTTTTAGTGAACCCTGACAGCTGACACGGACACTCACAGGACTTGGTCCATAATTTTTAGTGAACCCTGTAGGCTGACACACACACAGGCCCTGGTCCTTAACTTTTAGTGAACCCTGACAGCTGACACTGACAGGCCCTGGTCCCTAACTTTTAGTGAACCCTGTTGGCTGACACTGACAGGCCCTTGTCCTTAACTTTTAGTGAACTATGTAGGCTGATACTCACAGCCCTGGTCCCTAACTTTCAGTAAACTATATAGGCTGACACTCACAACCCTGGTCCCTAACTTTTAGTGAACCCTGTAGGCTAACACTCACAGGCCCTGGTCCTTAACTTTTAGTGAACCCTGTAGGCTGACACTCACAGGCCCTGGTCCTTAACTTTCAGTGAACCCTGTAGGCTGATACTCACAGCCCTGGTCCCTAACTTTTAGTGAACTATATAGGCTGACACTCACAGGCCCCGGTCCCTAACTTTTATAGTGAACTATATAGGCTGACACTCACAGGCCCCGGTCCCTAACTTTTAGTGAACCCTGTAGGCTGACACTCACAGGCCCTGATCCTTAACTTTTAGTGAACCCTGTAGACTGACACTGACAGGCCCTGGTCCTTAACTTTTAGTGAACCCTGAACACTGACACTGACAGGCCCTGGTCCTTAATTTTTAGTGAACCCTGAAGGCTGACACTCACAAGCCCTGGTCCTTCAGACGGCCGACCTGCAAACATGCCTGCAGACCCAGGGAGATCTCTGTCAGCATGTCCGCCATCTTCTTCTGCATCAGCTGGTTGTTGGCCAGCGGACGGCCGAACTGCTGTCTGTCTCAAAAGAGGTTCATGGTTAACTCTTTCAATGTCACACAAGAGGTTCATGCTTAACTCATTCAATGTCACAAAAGAGGTTCATGGTTAACTCATTCACTGTCACAAAAGAGGTTCACGGTTAACTCATTCACTGTCACAAAAGAGGTTCACGGTTAACTCATTCAATGTCACAAAAGAGGTTCACGCTTAACTCATTCACTGTCACAAAAGAGGTTCACGGTTAACTCATTCAATGTCACAAAAGAGGTTCACGCTTAACTCATTCACTGTCACAAAAGAGGTTCACGCTTAACTCATTCACTGTCACAAAAGAGGTTCACGGTTAACTCATTCAATGTCACAAAAGAGGTTCACGCTTAACTCATTCAATGTCACAAAAGAGGTTCACGCTTTACTCATTCAATGTCACAAAAAAAGTTCATGCTTAACTCATTCAATGTCACAAAAGAGGTTCACGCTTAACTCATTCAATGTCACAAAAGAGGTCCACGCTTAACTCATTCAATATCACAAAAGAGGTTCATGCTGAACTCATTCAGCCCTGCATGCGCCCAATTATTGCTCTCATGTGTCAACATTCGGTCTCCGTAAAATGGTTTACAAGTTCCCACATACGCATCAACCATAAAGAAAGGGAAATAACTTCTGCAGTGTTTCTGGATGCGTCCACACCTAATTTGGAGGAAAAACAGCGTTATTTTCTACGTCTTTTTTCTGCATCAACATGGCATGGAAGACTGCCAAGGCGGTAAACTCCCGAAGGTTGAATGGGATAAAGGTCCCACAGCTTTTTATGGCTACAGGGGCGGTGAATTCACATCCACAGTGTCTAGGGCTCTGCATGGGAAAGCGGGTCCACATCCTCTCCTTCCGCCATTTTAACCTTCCAAAACTGTGGTCAGGTACCTATTCACAGCTGTGTGGAGTGAGGAAGATCAGAATAAAGCGCTTTTCCTTAGGACACAACACCATTCCAAAACTGGCCTCAAAGCCTGATCATTGTCGCAAAAGAAAAACAAAAATACCATCACATAAAAAAAAGATTAAAAAAGAGCTGACTGTTTCTTAAAATCAATGTCTGCAAGACTTTAAATAAATCAACAACATATATTAAAGCCATGTCTGCCAAAAGGAACACACATACATACACACACACACTCACACACATGCAAGCACACACACACTCACATAAATGCATGTGTGCACTTAGTACAGGTATACACATAATATCATCCTAAATAAGAGCAATGAAATAAGATAACAAAATAAATAGATAAGTAATTACATTAAAGCATAAAATGAAAGAGCCACATACATAAATGTATCTTTCCAAGTTTTTGTCAGTCTGTCTATCTGTCTGTCTCTCTCCCTCTCTCTCTCTTCTTTTTCAGAATATCCTTTATTATATGTGGAAGTGTTGGTGTGTTTTCTAATTCTTACTCTGCTTTCTTTTCATTTTCTTTCTTTTCCTTTTCAATCACTTCACACAAAAAAACAAATCTCACAGGCCATAAATTTGACTGATATGCATGATGTATTACATGTAAATGTTATTGTGAGAACTCAAATAAAAAAAAGAAAAGAAAATAGACTACAATAAAAACAACAACATCCACCTGTCCAGTGTGTACTGTCGTGCAGTCTCCAGGCAGAACTCGGCAGCACCAAGAGCTCCCCAGGCGATGCCGTAGCGTGCGTTGTTCAGGCAGCCAAAAGGACCCTGCCACAGTGCAGCAGAAGAGGGTCACCCCAGGTTGGTCGTTTCCACAGATTTACACACATGCACACGCTGGGGAAACAACTGTGAATTTTGCACCTGTGGATCCTGATAAACTCCCTTATACAGCACATGGAAACTGGTGTACATAGCCTCTCTTTTTGACTGATGTGGTTTTGTTGTGTGTGTGTGTGTGTGTGTGTGATCTGGATGTACTTACATGTAGCTTGTTTACCCCTTAAATAGTGTGCCAAAACCAATTGTATTACTACATTAGTATATCTCTCATAAATATGAAAAACAACTTATGGGACAGAGTTTGGGGGTTATTTTTTTTTTCATATGAAGTTAAACCATATCATTCAGAAATCACTACACATTCACATTATCAGGTCATGTCACACACACACACACACACACAACATCATCACTCAAAGTAAAAACTGTATCTAAATCATACATCACACTATGTTAACACATTTCTGTCCGCGACCAACAAATTGTCGGACCAGCAAAATTCTGCTTGTGGACCGCACCTAACAAATGGTCAGTCATGATTACTACTTTCGGTTTTTGCTTTTGCTGTAGATGAGAGACAAAGTGCACAACAACTCAGCAGATTCAGCTAGATCAGAAATGTGTTCATTGTATTGTACTGTATTGCATTGTATTGTATTACTCTTTTTGTCACAACAGATGTTTCTGTTGAAATTTAGCCTCCACTCCCCAGGGAGAACACATTGCTACACTGAGACGCCACCTTTTTTTTTTTTTTTTTTTTTTTTTGGTATACTTTTCTGTGTGCAATTTTGTTTTCCTACCAAAGTGGATTTTTCTGCAGAATTTTGCCAGGTACAACCCTTTTCTTACTGTGGATCCTTTTATGTGCGCTTAGTGCATGCTGCACATGGGACCTCGGTTTATCATCTCATCCAAATGACTAGCATCCAGACCACCACTCAAGGTCTGGCGGAGGGGCAGAGAATACTGCTGACTGTGGGATTCGAACCAGTAGGCTCAAGATTGTTTTGCTTCCTATGATGTGGACGTATTACCACCAGACCAACACTCCACATTCAGGGCTCTTCAGGTGACCAGACATGACACAGACACAGACGCAGATGCCACTCTCCTCACCCCCAGTCCAGACGCATTGGGCAGCATGTTTTCCTCCGGAACCTCCACATCCTCCATCACGATCTGCCCTGTGATGCTGGCTCGCAGCGAAAACTTGCCCTCGATTTTCGGGGCCGTCAGACCGGGCATCCCCTTCTCCAGGATGAAGCCCCGGATACGGTTGTTGTCTGCGTCACACTTGCCCCACACCACAAACACATCAGCAATTGGGGAATTGGTGATCCTGCAAAAGTGTAAAGGGAAGTACTTTGCCATTAATATGGTCCAGTGAAAACAACAACAAATAAATACCAAATACTCTTCAGGGTTCGAATTTAACTCTTTTTTTTGTAGTGCCAGTCAGGCACTCTGGACAAAACATTTAAGTGCCCAATTGCAGCAGATGACACTTCACATTTCGATTGACCGTGTTCGAGCTTGCTTTCTTGTGTGTCTTATTTTTATTTTTTTGCATCCATTAAATTTTGAGTGCTAACTGGGCACTCTCGATAGAAAATTTGCGTGCCCGAGTCAACTTTTTGTAGCATTTGCACCCGGGCACCCACTAAATTCAAACCCTGCTCTTATTTTACAGAAAACATGACACAGACTTTCAGAAAGACAAACAAATAAACCAAAAGACAGGAAGGCAGTGCTCAACCAAGAGACCGAAAAAATGTGTATTTTCCTATACAAAGCTGTACATCCACGAACATCTCTTCTCTCTACACACTGAAAAAAAACAAGTATAGTCCATGTTAAAGCTGCCACACCTCCTCCTACCCCAAAAAGTGCTTACCAAGACTTGCTGCCATTGAGAGTGAAGGTCTTTTTGCTGGCATTGTACTTGGCGTTGGTCTCCATGGACGCAGGGTCACTGCCGTGATTGGGCTCTGTCAAACCGAAGCAGCCAATCAGCTCCCCCCTTGCAAGTTTAGGGATGTACTTCTGCCTCTGCTCCTCTGTGCCATAGGCGTAGATTGGCCACATGACCAGACTGGACTGCACACTCATGGCCGAACGGTAGGCGCTGTCCACTCTGTTGGAGAGGAACACAACTTCTTCAGTTCTGAATTCTGGACTTATTGAAAAAAATACACTTTTTTTTTAGCTTCAATTATATTTCTTTTTCAATTTTTTTTCTTCTTACTATTTTAATTTCATTGCAATCAGAATTTGGACAAAATACACAATATAACACCAACTAGATGAAAGCAACAAAAACAAATCTTTTTAAGAGTTAAAAAAGAAAGGGTGGGGGTAAGCTGCCAACAATAACAAAAATTGTCCACATTTCATTAAAACTGCATTGTAAGCTGTTATTGTAGCTGTGGTCATTAGTTACTGTATATAAACATACATTATATAAGTTATACATATACAACAGCAAAGAGGGAACTGTATTATCAAAGGTTTCTCCAATGCAATGGGAAATCTTTTACAGATTAGTCTTTTGTGAAGGACTATGACTTTCAAACTACAAGGCAAAATGGCACTGGCTCTAAGTGCTGCAGCTTTGGGGGCTAGTTGGCCTTTGGGAACCATCCATATGCCGACTGTCCTAAAACCCTCTCAGCCAAGAGAATGGGGATGTAACTTGGGCAAGACACTCGCCACTAAAATCAAATTCTAGCCCAGATAGTCTGGACAGCAGTTGCCTCCTCTGCTGTTCTAATGGTCATAGTCGGACATGACTATCATATACAACACATACACACATATATACATATTAATGTTTTCAAACATACATATCTTCACAGGTTTCTTCAAAGGTTTTATTTTTGACTTTCCTCTACTCTTTTTATCATTATTAGGCTTAATCTGCAACTGTAATGTTGATTTTTTAAAACTATGGACTTGGTTTGTGTGTGGACTGCAAGGGGTTTTCAAACTCTCACAGCAGATCTGTTCATTTTCAATGGGTTAGTATGCATTACACCTTACATAATCATTACATATTATTTTCAATCACCAAAATCAGTTCTTTTTGAATATACGATTTCTTTCACAACTAAGTTTTCAACTGGTCTCCTTAAGTATCATATGCAATGGCTCAATAAAATACAAACCATCACTGCAAATGCAAAAAATTTTCTCCTACTCTTCCCAAACTGGGGTGAACTCCAACTGGTCTGCATCTTTTTAGTGATCACAGACAAATGGGTAAACCGTGCAGTACACTCTCCAGCTGACAGGTCACTCCCTACCTCTCCAGTTCTCTGGTGATGAGACCATAGCCAACAGAGGACAGCCCGGCACAGCCGTAGCCCTGAATGGTGGGTCCCAGCACTCCCAGGTCACCCATCTCTCGCATGATGGCCTCATCAAAGACTGGAACACAACCAAAAAAATCAGTATGCTGATATACTTATAATCACCTAAATCACCATAATAATAAGAAGAGGAGTAGTAGTAGCAGTAGTGGTAGTGGTACTTACTACTTCTACTAGTACTACTGCTAACTACTACTACACTACTGCAAATGATACAATCAAATTTTACGATAAAAATGATAATAATAATAGTGATTAAAAGGTTATAAGGTTAAAGTTCCCATAGCTTTTTCCAGCCACAGGGACAGACGTCTTGGACTCCTCCCTCCATTTCAACCTCCCCCAACCAAAGCCAGGTAGCCATTCACACCTGGGTGGAGTGAGGATCATCAGAGTACAGTGCCTTTCCCACGGACACAACACCATGCTGAAAAAGGGACCGAACTCTAACAACTGGATCAGAAGGCCAACGCCTAACCGATTCTGCCACGGCGCCTCGTGTGTGTGCCACACAGACAAACACACATGGAAGAAACAGTTGATGATCCACAGAGCAGAGTACAGATATGGATGGAGTGTCTTAATTATGTAGAGATTCTTTTTTTTTATTTTTTTTTTTTTTAGATATGATACAAATTAGTAATGAACCTTCAAAACAGTAACATCTACACTCAAACATATGCAGTTAGAATAATAATAATAAAAACAACAAGAGAGGCAAGGCCTTCAAGACTCATTTCTGATAAATTAAGTCCCCTAGCATTAATTACAGAGTAATTTCCCTTTTTTATGATCTGCACCAAAACGTTTGCAAAATAAATACAAATTCCATGCTCAGCAAAAGAAGTTCCTGTTTGAACAAAAAATGATAATAATGACTCCTCTTGTTGTTGTGTCAGAATAAGAAGTCAAAGTGCCAAGTTTAGAGAATACCAAAAATATAAATATAACAGTAAATGCAGTTTGTATATAATTAGGCTTCATTTTTTTTTTTTTTTTTTTTTGGTGCCCATCCCAGAGGTGCAATATTGTTTTAAACAAGATGACTGGAAAGAACTGAATTTTTCCTATTTTTATGCCAAATTTGGTGTCAACTGACAAAGTATTTGCAGAGAAAATGTCAATGTTAAAGTTTATGCTTTGTTTATAAGTGATATAAGAAAGACACACACACAGATGCACATGTGCAAACACAGACATACATACACATACACACACACACACATCTACACACACACATATCTACACACACACGCACACACACACACACGATGTATAGACATCCTACTCACTTTCATTCCTGTTTGCCATTATGATGCGTGGCATGAGTTTGTCCTGACAGTAGCTCTGGAACTGGTCACGCACGATGATCTCTTCCTCAGTCAGCTGTGACTCCAGGTTCAGGGCATCCCTCCAGGAAAACGTGGCTGGAAATCATTCCTGACAATCAATCTTGGCTGAAAATCATTTCTGACAATCACTGCATCAGCTCTGTGAAGCCTTCAAAAGCTATTACCGGATACCTATGTAGTGCTGAGAATCAAATTAAATACTCAGGTGAAACAAAAATTCTGTGATTTTAGAAGTGTTACAATGTAAAAGAAAAAAAAAAAAACAAAGAAAAAAAACAAAAAAAACAACTATACCACACATTAAGCCTGAAATGCCACTGGATAGCAACAGAACTAGCCTGTATGTCTGTATGTTTTTATTTTCTGTGTACAGGGAAACCTGATTATCAGGTGGCATCACTGGAAATCTGATTAATCAGTGCAGACAAGGCAAAACTGCTGAAAGAAAAATTTTTTTTTTTTTTTTTTTTTTTTGAAAGCCATGAAAACTGTCATATACTGTCAAAGGCTGTGTGATGGGACAAGTGCACTGGCAAAGTGGAAAGTGTCCAGCTTAGCAGATGTGCCTTTTGTTCTGGCAGCCTACAGCGTTGTCTTCTCTTTACAACAGACACCAGCCCTACACACAATGTGAACCTTTCCCTTGTACATGGTGGTGTTCATCTGATTTGATCTACACGAGTATCATCAATCACCAACGGCCTTTACATTGATTTCTGAATTTTTTTGACTAAGTATGCATTTTTTTCTCTCCATCATTCCATTGATCAAGACTGGTTACATAGATAGATAGGTAGATAGATAGGTAGATAGACAGACAGATAGATAGATATCTAAAAGCACCTTGACAGCATCAAGCCCATCTAGAAGCTACAACCCACTTGGTTTTGCCCAAGTTATTTGGGAACAGGGGATGCAACCTGGTTATAAGTATGTATGTTTTAAAAAACCCAACTTATATATATCTAATAGTGTAATCAGTGAACTTTCAAAGAAAGTATTTGAGAACATTGCAGCCCTGACAAATAATTATTTTAAAAACAAAACAAAAAAAAAACAAAAACAAAAACACACACACACAGGAAGACACAAAAACTAAATCAAAATGAAAACATACCCTTTGATTTTGAAGCAGTATCTTTGACAGTAGATTTTTGGCTTGAATCTGAAATGTATTAAGGATCAAAAGAAAAATTTCCCCACCCCAAAGTTGGATTTTGATTTTTTTTTTTTTTTAAGAACACCCCAAAAACACAACTAATGTTGCACAGTATATGAAAAAAAGGGTTGTAAATACACTGAAGCAATATTAAAGTTTTGGTAACATAACTAATTAAAATATAGTCATAATAATCCATTGTAAAAATAGAAGCGAAATTAACACATTTCACATACTGTAGTTTTTATCAGCAGCCCTGAATGATTAAACTTAGCCCAAATATGTATAAATTTACATGTTTGCTAAGTATATGTAAGTACTCAACAAAACACCTCATACTGATACTGTTACACAATCCAACTTTTTTTTATTTTTTTTTTTTATAGAAAATTATGTAATGGTGTCAGTGCCAAGAAACTTAATTTCTTTACATAAACATCTGCCAATAATCTTTTATTGAAACTAGTTTACTAAAGTTGCACCTTTCTACTTCTATCAAAGATGTATATTGGCTTATAAACTTTGCTTTGATATTTCAATTGATAACCATTGTTTTTGCTCAAGCTCTCTAAACATTTTTCTTTCTTTTTTATTATTATTATTATCTAACACTCAATGACAAATAGGACAGAAAGTGACAGGTGGGTAGGATGTTTATTGCTGTACATTTTTCATGCAGTTCAGTCAAAATGCCAGATTTCTCATATTTGCCATTTGTGACTTTGACAGTGGCCATCCGATTATCCAATCAAGAGCACTAACAGAGACACACCTCCAACAGCCCAAACGGCAGTCACCATAAAACTGTATGGCACAACCAAATATTAACAGAAAAAGACTGTAATATGAAAATGACCTTTCTCTTCCCTTAACAAGTAAATTGCTCGCAATGACTTGATTTCATAACTGACGCAGAACTACCTTAAATCTGATGCCAATGATGATGACCTTGTTTGGGGCTGTTTGTGACATCGTTTCCCAAACTTTACATCAAAAGGATACCAGAAGCAGGAGCTGCCGTTCCCCGGCATCTGCGGAATAGGAGCTGAGGAAACAAACTATTCCTCCCGAAAACCCCGATCACTGTTCTGGAGCAGGCCATCGTGTCCCCTGTTGTGAGTTTTAGAAAGCCAAGCAGACTGTCGTGGAAGGTAGGTGGCTACGTAATGAACTCTTGTTTCAAGCAACCTTCACCTTCGACCCTTGCCCCAAAAGGATAGATTCAACGAAAAAAATACTATTTTTTTTATATGCGTTTAGCATCATGGTAATAAAATATTCAGCAATAAACTTTGCTGAAAGTTAGGAAATTACATTTTAAAAAGCAGATTCCCCCAATGAAGAATAAAAAAGAACTTTCATAGAACATGACGCAACCATCAGGAAAGGCAACCCACACTTTACACATTTCAATATGGCAGACTACAGAGAAGTCTTGCTTGAAGAAGTGAACAACACAGGTGAAGTGGACACTTTGGTACTGGCCAAAAAACTTGGCGTTGATCATCAAGTACTGGTCGGTGCCGTCAAAAGCCTCCAGTCTTTGGGAGATGTAAGTTCCATATGATTTTCATACATGCATGGCTGACATCTGACATCGAAACACATGGTAGATAACTGGGCATGGCACGTGTTTCAGGTCGCTAAAATTGGATTTTACCAAGCATAGGTCTAATTCAGTCGGAATATAAAAAAAAAAAAAAAAAAAAATAGCGATCGTTAGGTTTCTGTTTATCATAAGTGAGATTAACCAACAATGCTGTGCCATTGACTGCGATGCGGATGCATCTTGACACCGAACATATTCCGAGTTTAGGACAATAGGAGTTATTTCACTTTTTGTTTCCAGTTTGGTAACAGAACAGAATGTTTGCAGAGCTGCCAGCGTATAGTCACATTTTACAAATTCACACACAACCATAGTAACATACACACACACACACACTCACACACACACGCACACAGAGGGATGCATGCACACACATAAACGCATTGTCACAGTGTGGTTAAAGCATTGGACTTTCAACCTGAGAGTCTCAGGTTCAAATCTCGGTAATAGTGCCTGGTGGGTAAAGGGTGGAGATTTTTCCCATCTCCCAGGTCAACATATGTGCAGACCTCCTTGTGCCTGAACCCCCTTGGTGTGTATATGCAAGCAGAAGATCAAATGTGCACGCTAAAGATCCTGTAATCAATGTCAGCGTTTGGTGGGTTATGGAAACAAGAACATACCAGCATGCACCCCCCCCCCCCCCTCCACCCCTGAAAACGGACTATGGCTGGTTACATGGCGGGATAAAGACAATCATACACGTAAAAGCCTACTCATGTACATACAAGTGAATGTGGGAGTTGCAGCCCACGAACGAAGAAGAGAAGAAGAAATAGATTGATATAAATAGCTTGTTCTTTAGATATGTTTAGATTTTTTATTTAACTCTTGGCCTGCCAAGGGATTTGACAAATAACTAAATCCCATTTGCCAGCTAATTTTCACAAATAAAACAGGGTAGATGTAGAAAAAATTCTGGATTAATATCTCGTATGTTGTGATTAATTGAATATGTGATCCACAAGATTTTTTTTTTTTTCAAAAATGAACATTGCACACACATACACATGAACTAATACACACAGACAAACGTGCGTGCGCCCTCGCCCACCCCCCCCCCCCCCCCCCCCCCCCCCCCCCCCCCCACACACACACAAAGAAACCACCCCCAACGAGGAAATTCCTGGATCAAAATCTTCAGTCCAATGTCAATTTGAAATTAGGCACACCTCCACGCCCACCCCACTGTCCTCCCCCTGTCCTTCTTGACCTCATGTCTTTTTTCACTTTTCACACTGATACCTCCCCCATCCCTGTTACCTCTCATGGGCCTGTCTGTCACACACAGCATGATCTGTTCTCAAATCATTCAGTGCTGTCTGCTAGGAAAGTCAGGACTCTGTTCTGCTCTTTGGGTGAAGAGCAGGCTGATATTCTACACCCTCCTCCTCCAAACACTTTCACTTTCACTTTCACTTTCTCAAGGAGGCGTCACTGCGTTCGGACAAATCCATACACGCTACACCACATCTGTTGAGCAGATGCCTGACCAGCAGCATAACCCAACGCGCTTAGTCAGGCCTTGAGTGCATGCTTACATATTTGTGTACCTATGAAAGTGGATTTCATTTTACGTAATTTCGCCAGAGGACAACACTCTCGTTGCCATGGGTTCTTTTTCAGTGCGCCAAGTGCGTGCTGCACACGGGACCTCGGTTTATCGTCTCATCCGAAAGACTAGACGCTCAGTTTGATTTTCCAGTCAAACTTAGGAGAAAGGGCGAGAGCGGGATTCGAACCCACACCCTCACGGACTCTCTGTATTGGCAGCTGAGCGTCTTAACCATTCTGCCACCTTCTTCCAAACAACTATCACATTGCAGTTTATCTTCATCTTCTTTCAGCATTTATTCTAATTTCCATTGAGCAGTGGCTAAAAGTGTCATACTATTTACCTTTGCTCACACTCAGCTTTGACACGGTGTCGCCATTTTGCTTGCCAATGTAGATGAGTAAAAAATGGAGTTATTGAAATCCTCCAATCAGCCAGTAAAATCACTTGAAAAAGCACATTCCTGGGTGATGTAGAGTATTTCCAGAATCTGGGGAACCTTGGCAAGGCAAAGCTACCATTATAATTCCAAAACAACACAAAAGCTTTCACACAACAGAATTATTGATTTCTTTAGCCGCCATTTGGGTACAGCTTTTGTGGCAGTTGTAGTGGAGTAAATTATTTGGCAGTCCAAAGGTTAAGATAAAATTGCGCTGGCTCAACCAGTGCTGACATAACCATGGCCACTTTTGTGACTGTGTTGATTGGAAGAGCATACATCATGTCTTGAATTTTTGTGCAGATTCTGAGTGTGGAGCAAGTGCAGACCAAATTCCTTCAGCTGACAGAAGAAGGTTTGTCAGTGGTTGCCAATGGAAGCCATGAGGCTGTGGTGTTTCAGAAAGTTCCCAAGGAGGGCATTCCACAGGGCGACCTCATGGTCAGTTGACATGTGCACAAATGCACAGTGAACTAAGCTTATGCAAATGCACACACACACACACACACACACACACACACACACACACACACACACACAGTACTGACTTATTTTAAACACAGCACAGACATAGTATACTTGTGATGTATACAGACACACACACACACACACACACACACACACACACACACACACACACACACACACACACACACACACACATATACAGTACTGACTCTACTTTGAAAGACAGCACAGACATCATATACTTGTGATGTATACAGACACAACACACACACACACACACACACACACACAAAGAGACAGACACACACACACACAATGAGACACACACACACACACACACACACACACACAAAGAGACAGACACACACACACACAATGAGACACAGACACACACACACAATGAGACACACACACACACACACACACACACACACACACACACACACATGTAATCTCATGCACATTTGTATACTTATGCACACATATGGGGACACATTTTTTGTTAAAAAAATAAAATAAAATAAAGTTAATACAGTTATATTCAGAAAAAAACAACAACAAAAAAACAAAACAACAAAAACAAACAACAAAAGCAGGGCAGTTTCCTGGCTCTGTCAGAAACAAAATTCATTAGAATATAACTCTTTTCCTATTTCATTTTATTTTCGGGCTTTTTTTTTTTTAATCTTTAGTTAAGCAAAGAAAGCATTGAACATTGACTCATTGAACTGGTTTGCTCAAGATAACTGGTTTATCTCTGATAAAAGAAATCATGCAGATAATGAAGGCCATTATCTAGAAATGTTTACTGATTCTGTCTCAGCAGCTGATCCTTCTTCCCATTGGTTTATTGTCCATTCACTAGAAGGTGATCTGCACATGTATACGTTCATTCTTTTCAACACACACACACACTCTCTCTCTCTCTGTCTCTCTCTCTCTGTCTGTCTGTCTCTCTCTCTCTCTCTCTCTCTCTCTCTCTCTCTCATGGATGCACCACACACACACGGAAGTGGATGGACATGCCGCGAGAGGATGCGAGGATTAGCAGAGAGAAAAATAAAAAGTGAATGGCAGAGGTGTGGGATGGGGCACGGGAAGAGTCACATTACCAACAAAAGGGATTACACCAGCTAATTGTAGCAGTGCCATTTTAGTTCTGCAAACTACCTTGTTTCTAAAAGGCATTGTTTTGTTTTTTTTGTGTTTTTTTTATTGTTTCTAAAAGACATTGTTTTTGTTTTTTGAAAATGTTTCTAAAAGACATTGTTTTTTGAAAATGTTTCTAAAAGACATTGTTTTTGGGTTTTTTTAAATGTAGTAGACAAAAGATGGTAGAATAGTGATTCCATGTACTATCAATCCTTGCAGAAAGCGGTGCCCAATTTCAAAGTGGGCTTCAGCAAAGCCATGTCCGCTGGCTGGATCAGAATGGACAAGGCTGCTGAGGGGGGTCCACGTGTCTTCCGTAAGGTTGGTCAGACAGAGTGGGAAGATTACATTAACCCCTTGACCGCTGAACCTGGGTGAAATGGGATTTGCATGACATGAGTTTTCAGTGCAGTTGTGGATGTCACTGATTTTGCTCTCAAAAGAAATGTCCTCACAAAAGGAAGAGGTCCAATGCAAAAAAAGGCTGACTGACATCCTGACACGTAAGCTGTGTGTTATTTCAGTGAGGTGACAGCCCTTCATTTACAAACATGGGTAACTGACATCCTGACATGTAAGCTGTGTGTTATCTCAGTGAGGTGACTGCTGTTCATTTACAAACATGGGAAACTGACATCCTGACATGTAAGCTGTGTGTTATCTCATTGAGCTGACAGCTCTTCATTTACAAGCATGGGTAACTGACATCCTGACATGTAAGCTGTGTGTTATCTCAGTGAGGTGACTGCTGTTCATTTACAAACATGGGAAACTGACATCCTGACATGTAAGCTGTGTGTTATCTCATTGAGCTGACAGCTCTTCATTTACAAGCATGGGTAACTGACATCCTGACATGCAAGCTGTGTGTTATCTCAGTGAGGTGACTGCTCTTCATTTACAAACATGGGAAACTGACATCCTGACATGTAAGCTGTGTTCTCAGTGAGCTGACAGCTCTTCATTTACAAACATGGTCTGTCGGCAGCAGTCAGGGGGGTTAATGATATGTCTGTTGCTTGTTTCTGTCACTATTATAGTAATGAAAAAAAAACCATACAGGTACAAAACTGTGAATGAGTGTTGTTGTTTTTCTTTTGGAATTAAAGAAAAAATCAGTTCCTTGTGATTTTCATGTTAGAGGAAAAGTTATACTTTTTTTTCCTTTTGATTAAACTATTTAAAGATCAAACAAGATGTTGAACTGACAGTGTATGGGGTGCATTGATGTTTTTTTTTGTGTTGTTGTTGGTGGTGGTGGTGTTGTGGTTGTTTGTTTGTGTTGTTGTTGTTTGCTTGTGTTGTTGTTGTTTGTTTGTTTGTTGGTTGTTTTTTTTTCTTGTTTGTGTATCTTGGTTTGTTCATTTATTTGGGATTTTTTTTCTTCTTCTTTTTCTGTATTGTCAGATGGCGACAAATGATGTGGAAAGCTTTAAGTATATGGTTCCTCGACATACTTTGTTTCAGGTGGACTCCATTGAAGACACAGTGCAGAAGTGTTTGCTGAAGATTCAGAACCTCTCCTTGGATGGAATCACTGATTCCGCTAAAGCAGAGTACAAGAAGCGAAAACTCATTGCTGAAGTGTAAGCATTCAGTATTTAGAGATGTGGTCTTATGTGTTTTGGGTTTTTTTTTTTTTTGTTTTTTTTACTCCTTTCTTGTTGTTTTTCTGTGGTGTTTGTTGTCAGTAGCTGTGGTGGTGTTTGTTGTCAACAGCAGTGGTGGTGTTTGATGTGGTGTTTGTTGTCAATAGCAGTGGTGGTGTTGTCAACAGCAGTGGTGGTGTTTGATGTGGTGTTTGTTGTCAATAGCAGTGGTGGTGTTGTCAACAGCAGTGGTGGTGTTTGATATGGTGTTTGTTGATGTACAGGAAGGAGACAGGATACAGACTAAAGAAGGGAGCTAACTTCACCCTCACTGTGGAAAAGCGAGAGGTGGACCTCACGCCTGCCATGATTCAGAGGTTGGTAGTTGTTTGTGTTTTTCATTCCGTCAGACCTGCTGTCATTGAGTTAAAGGGAGGAATGATAATGGCAGGATTTGTACAGAGTTGTAGAAGTGTGTGAGGATTGGTATGGTTCCCAGAGCTCTTTTCCCCATTTAGAAAATGTATGGCCTGGTGAGTCAATAGACTGTTGTATAGTTAGGAAAATGGACTTGCTATTCAAAAACTGATCTAAGCAAATTAAAATAACTGTCGGCTCAGTTGACGACTGCGTACTGCATGCAGTGTTTGCACAGCCTGTAAAAGTCTTGGGAAAGTATGTTTTGCCCTTCAGTGTCTGGAAAAGTCTTGGAAATTTAATAAAAATCCTTGATCAGTTCCTTCAGAACTTAATGCAATAGAAAGAAAAAGAGAAAAAGAAAATTAGCATTTACACCAGGATATTGGCTGATCTCTGTCAGTGGTGTACTTGACAAATTTTTGATTGAGTTTGGCTGGGTGTTAGGTATGGAAAATGTTCTGTCTGGTCTGGAAGAGGTCTGAAAACAGTATGGGACTTTGTTTTGGTTATGTTTGTTGGAACTCTGTCTGGATGCCATCTCAATAATTATTAAAGAACAATGATAGAAGAAGCGGTATTGACTAACAGGAACAGACAAATGGAATCAGACCCGCTACACTGCTGAGACTCTGATAGTGGAGTGATGGATTAATGGTTAAGTATATACCGAGGAAGCGAGAGAAACTGAGGGCATGGGATCGAAACCCACATTCACCAGTATTTTCTCACCCTCCACTAGACCTTGAGTGGTGGCCTGGACGCTAGTGATTTGGATGGGACGATAAACTGAGGTCCCATGTGTATCAACTAGCATACAGGCAGCACTATTGAAAGAACCCATGGTAAGAAAAGTGTTGTCCCTGCCAAAATTCTGTAGAAAAATCTATTTTGAAAAGAACACACATGCAGGCAGGAAAAAAAAGGGTAGTGCTGTTCTGTAGTGACATGGTCTTCCAGGGGAGAATAGCCTTAATTTTACTCAGAGAGATCTGTTGTGATGAAAGAGTAATCCAATCCAATCCAGTCCAATCCAGTCCAATGCAATACAATATTTTTGATATGATACAATACAATACAATACAGCACAGCACAACACACCACAATACAACACAATGTTTCAGTGGGTCGTGGAAGACGAAGCAGTTCAAGCCATACAACTTTGATGCCCTGGGAGTTCCCCCGGAGAGAGGCCACCTTCATCCACTGCTCAAAGTGCGCACACAGTACCGCCAGATCTTCCTGGAGATGGGGTCAGTGTGTGTTTGTGTGTTTCTCTTTATGCTTGTGTGTGTGTGTGTGTGTGTGTGTGTGTGTGTGTGTGTTTATGTATGGAAATGTGATAAAACATGGGTTTTAGTCTTCTTCATCATGTATATATTCTTTTTTGTTGTATTTTTCTTATTACTGTTGTTTGGTTTGGGATGGTTTTGTGTGTAGTGTGTGTGTGTATGTGTATGTGTGTGCATTTTTGTTGTATTTTGTGGACGGGGTGTGAGGGAGGTTCTGTACATGGGTGATACAAGTGTGTGTGCCAGCCTTTCCTTTTCTGTTTTTTTTGTTTTTGTTTTTGACCACACATTTAGTATTATATGCTTTAGACCTCAGGTAACAGGTATTTATCTGAGCATTGTATGTGTGTGCGTGGATGTGTGTGTGGGGACTTGTGTTTGTGTGGTTGTGACATTTTCAGGTTCACAGAGATGCCCACCAACAACTTCATTGAGAGCAGTTTCTGGAACTTTGACACTCTCTTTGTGCCTCAGAAACACCCAGCCCGTGATTCCCAGGACACCTTCTTCATCTCTGGTATGAACCACATCACTTTCTCCTGCCTTCCACCCACATCTCCTCCCAGATTTGGCTCATGTGTCAAAACATAGTCTGTGTGAAAACCAGGATTCACAGATTACCAAAAAATCAAGACAGGTCATGTTTTCACCGTTAGCCGCGCGAAATTTGGCCAAGCAGAGCAAACCGATAGGCCTAGTTTGCATCAGTTTGACATGGTAAGTATATGTATCACTAAACATGGAGCATAATACAAACTCCTCCTTTTTCTGTAGTGTTATACAGGTGATTGTTGCGATTTATCAAAGCTGGAAAGTTGGTGATAAAGACGGAAAGTTTGAAACTTTGATAGATCCTTTGATGATCACATGATCATGATGTTGGTGAGCAGTTAGGGCCTGGAAGAAGTGGAATCATTTACATATCTCGGAAGGACCATCAACCAGCAGCGTTGGCAGGCAACGTCATTAATGGCTAAGAAACCATAAGAAATCAGGCCTGATACGGCCTCTTTGTGTTTAGTAGGACTGTAAAACAGGTAATCAGGCCTGATATAGCCTCTTTGTGTTTGGACTGTAAGAAGGTAATCAGGCCTGATATGGCCTCTTTGTGTTCGGACTGTAAGACAGGTAATCAGGCCTGATATGGCCTCTGTGTGTTTACCTGGACTGTAAGACAGGTAATCAGGCCTGATATGGTCTCTTTGAGTTTACCTGGACTGTTAGACAGGTAATCAGGCCTGGTATGGCCTCTTTGTGTTCGGACTGTTAGACAGGTAATCAGGCCTGGTATGGCCTCTTTGTGTTTAGCAGGATTGTAAGACGGGTAATCAGGCCTGATATGGCCTCTTTGTGTTTAGCAGGACTGTAAGACAGGTAATCAGGCCTGATATGGCCTCTTTGTGTTTAGCAGGACTGTAAGACAGGTAATCAGGCCTGATATGGCCTCTTTGTGTTTAGCAGGACTGTAAGACAGGTACTCAGGCCTGATATGGCCTCTTTGTCTTTAGTAGGATTGTAAGACAGGTAATCAGGCCTGATATGGCATCTTTGTGTTTACCTGGACTTTAAGCAGTGTTACCTGATTTGGTTTTCAGACCCCAGCACGGCCAGTGCCTTCCCCATGGACTACCTGCAGAAAGTGGCCAAGGTCCACAGCACTGGGGACTTTGGCTCCACCGGGTCAGTTACCTCCCATGTGTTCACCTTCTGTGGGGTTAGCAAGCATGGTCCACAGGGTCAGTTACCTCCCATGTGTTCACCTTCTCTAGGGTTAGCAAGCATGGTCCACAGGGTCAGTTACCTCCCATGTGTTCACCTTCTCTAGGGTTAGCAAGCATGACTCCTGTTCTGGAATGGCTGAATTTCTTACATAAAAAAAGAAGAAGTAAAATTGATGATTGTTCCGGGAAGTGTATGTAATTTGTCGTTAAACTCCTGGAACAGATGTTCTTTTGCTGAAGTTCACTTTATTTCTTTTTAATAATGAATTATTGCTTTGCTTTCGTATTGTTTTTTCATGTTTTGTTTGACATTGCTGGACTGAAGTTGTGAATCAGTGTTTTATACATATGACTGTTGTATCCTTCACACCCCAAAGGTTGCAAAAAGATTTTCTTTGAATCTTGAATATTCTTTACTGTTTGTAGGAAACATTCTTTTTCTGATTTTTTTTTTCTTTTTCTTTCCAGGTATGGCTATGAGTGGCAGATGGAAGAAACAGAAAAAAATGTCCTCCGTACACACACCACTCCTGTCAGTGCACGCATGCTGTACAAACTGGCCCAACAGGTGGGACTGATGAGAGAAAAGGAGACAAAGTCTTTATTAACATGGGTATTAGATAAGTAAGGTATATGCCTTTATGAACATGGGTATTAGATAAGCAAGGTATATGCCTTTATAAAGGTGGTATATGCCTTTATGAATGTGGGTATTAGATAAGCAAGGAATATGCCTTTATTAACATGGGTGTTAGATAAGCAAGGTATATGCCTTTATTCCAGAATCGGCCTCTTCTCCCATATGAGGACACACACCGACAGGTAAGCCTGCCTGCCTACTCATCCGGGACACTCCATCATGCCTTTATTGAAATGGGTATTAGATAAGCTATGCCCTTATGAACATGGGTAGTAGAAAGCAAGGAATATGCCTTTATGAACGTGGGTATTAGATAAGCAAGATATATATCTTTATGAACTTGGGTATTAGATAAACAAGGTATGTGTCTTTATGAACTTGGGTATTAGATAAGCAAGGTATATGCCTTTATGAACGTGGGTTTTAGGTAAGCAAGGTATATGTCTTTATTAATTTGGGTATTAGATAAGCAAGGAATATGCCTTTATTAACATGGGCATTAGATAAGCAAGGAATATGCCTTATTGAAATGGGTATTAGATACGCAAGGAATATGCCTTTATGAACGTGGGTATTAGATAAGCAAGGGATATGCCTTTATTGAAATGGGTATTAGATAAGCAAGGAATATGCCTTTATGAACGTGGGTATTAGGTAAGCAAGGTATATGCCTTTATGAACGTGGGAAGCAAGGAATATGCCTTTATTAACATGGGTATTAGATAAGCAAGGAATATGCCTTTATTGAAATGGGTATTAGATACGCAAGGAATATGCCTTTATGAACATGGGTATTAGATAAGCAAGGGATATGCCTTTATGAACGTGGGTATTAGGTAAGCATGGTATATGCCTTTATGAACGTGGGAAGCAAGGAATATGCCTTTATTAACATGGGTATTAGATAAGCAAGGAATATGCCTTTATTAACATGGGTATTAGATAAGCAAGGAATATGCCTTTATTGACATGGGTATTAGATAAGCAAGGAATATGTCTTTATTCACATGGGTGTTAGATAAGCAAGGGATTTGCCTTTATTGAAATGGGTATTAGATAAGCAAGGAATATGCCTTTATGAACGTGGGTATTAGGTAAGCAAGGTGTATCCTTTTATGAACGTGGGAAGCAAGGAATATACCTTTATTAACATGGGTATTAGATAAGCAAGGAATATGTCTTTATTCACATGGGTGTTAGATAAGCAAGGTATATGCTTTTATTGAAATGGGTATTAAATAAGCAAGGTATATCCCTTTATGAACATGGGTATTAGATAAGCAAGGAAAATGCCTTTATTAACGTGGGTATTAGATAAGCAAGGAATATGCTTTTATTGACATGGGTATTAGATAAGCAAGGAATATACCTTTTATATCCAGCCCTTATCCTGCAGAAGGTTTGAAGCAAATTGTTACAAAAAGGAAACAAAAAAAAAAAAAGGAGAAGAAACCAAATGAAAACATGTGAATCACTACAATGTCAGTTATTCCACTCTCCACCACCGTCCTGCCCAGAACACAGAAAACACTCACAGGAGCACAGGTCCTACCTGACACATGCCTGTGAAGATTGCATTGTGTTATTTTGTATCTCAACAAATTTCTACCAGGAAGAGCTTTGCCACAGTGCAGCACCACACCAACCTTTGTTGTTTTTTCTGCCTGCGGGTGTATTGGTTTTTCCTATCAACGTGGGTTTTGCTACACAATTTTGCCAAGGTCAGCCCTTTTGTAGCCATGAGTTCTTTTATGTGTGCAAATTGCATGTTGCACACAGGACCTTGGTTTATTGTCTTGTCTAAATGACTAGTGTCCAGACCTCCCACTCAAGGACTAGTGGAGGGGAGAAAATTCTGGAAAGCGTAGGATTCGATCCTAAATGCTCAGACTCTCGTTTCTTTTGTGGACACATTAGTGCTATGTTAGAGTTGAGTTAACAACCTATTGGCTTATGCCAGTATATATGAAGTACTGTGCATGTTGCCTTTTGTTGCAGGAGACTTTAAAACCGGTGAAGCACTGTGCATGTTGCCTTTTGTTGCAGGAGACTTTAAAACCGGTGAAGTACTATGCACGTTGCTTTTTGTTGCAGGAGACTTTAAAACCGGTGAAGTACTGTGCATGTTGCCATGTGTTGCAGGAGACTTTAAAACCGGTGAAGTACTGTGCATGTTGCCTTGTGTTGCAGGAGACTTTAAAACCGGTGAAGTACTGTGCATGTTGCCATGTGTTGCAGGAGACTTTAAAACCGGTGAAGTACTGTGCATGTTGCCTTGTGTTGCAGGAGACTTTCCAGCTGGTGAAGTACTGTGCATGTTGCCTTTTGTTGCAGGAGACTTTCCAGCTGGTGAAGTTCTGTGCGTGTTGCCTTTTGTTGCAGGAGACTTTCCAGCTGGTGAAGTACTGTGCATGTTGCCTTGTGTTGCAGGAGACTTTAAAACCGGTGAAGTACTGTGCATGTTGCCTTGTGTTGCAGGAGACTTTAAAACCGGTGAAGTACTGTGCATGTTACCTTGTGTTGCAGGAGACTTTAAAACCGGTGAAGTACTGTGCATGTTGCCTTGTGTTGCAGGAGACTTTCAAGCTGGTGAAGTACTGTGCACGTTGCCATGTGTTGCAGGAGACTTTCAAGCTGGTGAAGTACTGTGCATGTTGCCATTTGTTGCAGGAGACTTTCCAGCTGGTGAAGCACTGTGCATGTTGCCTTTTGTTGCAGGAGACTTTCAAGCCAGTGAAGTACTTCTCCATTGACCGGGTGTTCCGCAATGAGAACCTGGACGCCACCCACCTGGCGGAGTTCCACCAGATTGAGGGGATGGTGGCTGACCGGGGCCTCACGCTGGGTGACCTCATGGGGGTCATCCATGAGTTCTTCATGAAACTGGGTCAGTGGGACCATGGACCGTGGTCTTAGTTTTTCTCTTTTTGTGTGTGTGTGTGTTAAGATTATTTTGATATGTTTTGAACATGTGAATGCATTTTGAGAATGAGTGAGTGGAGTAATTGGGTCACATTATTGCTAGAGCATGCAATAGATTTATGTTGTGTTCAACACATGAGTGTTGAGTTCACTCAGTTTATTTATTAGTTTTCATATTTAATGTGTTCTTTTCATATATTTGTAATCCTCTATACCCCAAAAGGAGCGAAAGGAAATTAAATTTTTAAGCGTGTGTATGTGTGTGTGTGTGTGTTCTTCATCATGGATGCCCATCTGCATGAAGATTTTTTCTTTTTCAGTTTATTCTTCACCTCCAACCTTCATATATCTGTGCACTCTTTGTAATTGATGTAGATTATCAAGGACAGAATTGAAGAAATGACCATGCCTGATATCTTAATCCTTGAATAAAAAGGTTTATAATTTTGAGTTCTCTCTCACACAATGTATACTTCATCTTGAAAATATTTTTTTTTCAAAGATATATGAATCTTGCATAAGGGTCAGGATGACTCGATAGAATATGCAGCAGTTATTTCAAAAAAAATGTTTGGCTTTGTGTTTGGAATGGAAAATGTTCGCTGTGGTCTGGAAAAAATATGGAATTTTGTCTGGTCCTAATTATCCGTGGGAACCCTGTGGTTTGTTGCTGACAGGGATCAAGAAGCTGCGCTTCAAGCCAGCCTACAACCCCTACACTGAGCCCAGCATGGAGATCTTCAGTTACCATGAAGGTAAGGCTGTCCTTGTCTTTACCAGGTTAACTCTGCAACTCCTGCTGCTGATTACACCCCACAGTGAAGGGCTGTCACCCGACATGATTATACCAAGTTTTTGTCAGTCACCATTCTTAAGCAGTTCATCGTAATTCATTTCAATTCATTTGTAAGCAATCGCATTCTCTTTCCTTATATTGGATGTGTCAGTCACAATTCTTTATCTGAAATTCTTCCTCTAATGACTGCATTACTTTGGCTTTGAAGAATCAGTGACACCACGAATACACATGAAAGTAGAAGGTTGCACTTTATTGATGCCATGCTGACCCCTTTAGACCAGGGCTGAGTAGTCAAGGGGTTAATAGCTTTCCTCATAATGGTGATGGTAAGGAGCCCTGGAATGGTATGACAGTGTATTGTACATCCCTCATGCCTTGCTCTGCTATTGTCATGTTTGTCCAAATGTCACTTTCATCACTGAAAATTTTCTTACACACAAATACACTGAAACTCATCACTGGACACAGGTTGACCTATTTTTTTGTTTAAAAACGTTAACATTCAGAAGTGAAAAATTATAATTTTTGTTAACAAATTAGACGAGAGCTTTCAAATGTGAAAATTGATACCTTTAACAAAATGACGACGGTCATCAAAACACGTGAAGGGGCGATAAACAATTTTGTATTGGGTGAGTGATGAACCTGTGGATGCAGGATTATTTCCAAATGGATGAATAAAGATGTATTGTTTTCTCCTTGCAAAGTGGGACAGTGTGTGTGTGATGATGGTGGTGGTGTGTGCAGGGCTGCAGAAGTGGGTGGAGGTGGGGAACAGCGGTGTGTTCCGGCCAGAGATGTTGCTGCCCATGGGGATGCCAGAGGACGTGTCGGTCATCGCCTGGGGGCTGTCGCTGGAGCGGTCAGTCCCTCCCTCTTTTTTTTTTTTTTTTTTTTTTTTTGTCAGGAAAGACGTGTATACAACATAGTCTGAACAAACATAAAATGTAATTTGATGTTTAACAGGTACCATATCAATAAATGAATGAATAAGTCAATTTATTAATCAGTCAACCGATTAATGTTGATAATGATGATAATAGTAATTATGCTACTACTACTGAGTAACTGGTAATAGAACAGACAATAGCAATAAAAACAATGACAGATATAATAATAAAATGAGACAGTTGATCATGGCTTCTGTCATAGTATTGCATTTTCTTTTTTGTCAGTCTGCATGTTGTTTTTATAGTGACAGTATGTAATTTTTTTTTTTTTATATCAGCACAGTACTGGTCATTATGCTCTTGACCTGGATGGAAATTGTTTTTTGGTGGGCAAGCTTAATAATTCGGAGGCACTATGGCAGAATCAGGCATCAGACGTCTGATCCATTTTCTGCAGTGATCAGGGTTTGAGGCTCCAGTTCAGCATGGTGTTGCGTCCTTGGAACTTTAACAAATGTCTTTTCTTTTTTTCTTCTTCTTTTTTTTTTTTTACCAGCCCTACGATGATCAAGTACGGCATCAACAACATCCGTGACCTGATTGGGCCCAAGGTGAACCTGCAGATGGTGTACGACAACCCTCTATGTCGCTTGGACAAGTAGACCTTCAGCTGTACGCTAGTATCTGTAGTTCTGAACACATTTCCTTCTGTCTGCAGTCAGCAACTGCAGAAACCTCACAAGACAGTACCACACTGAGTGATACCGGATAGAAAACTATCTTTTATTTCTGTTTTCTTTTTCAGTTTAAAGGAGTTGTCAAAGCTTGTGGGCTGATCCGTACACTATACCGTATCTAGGGTAAACATTTTTTTTTCTTAAGTATAAAAAACAAACCAGTAGATGCCTGACATTTGCATAAGCTCAAGGCACAAGTCAGGCCTGGAGAACCGACAAAAAATGAGATGAAACAAACCAGATCAAAATGACTCATGAAACAAAGTTCTAAGATAGTAGATACAGAAGTAGACTACGATAGTAGATACAGAAGTAGGGATATGAATAAAGTGATGTGAAAAAACATAAAACATGCATCCCATATATAGTTTTTGCTCACACACATCCACACACTCACACTCTTTTCAACATTTTACTCACTCAGAGTACTGCATTTTATCAGCTCATTCCATGAGAAATCCTGACATAACTTATTCTCCACACATTGACTGTTGACTAACTGACATCATCCTGATGGTTCCTGCAGTGTGTGGTGGAAAGGGTGCACCCCATACCTTGATCATGGAATTCTTTGGATGGGTATAGTATTGCTCTGTATGTATGTTTACACTGGTAACTCCCGTCACAGCACATACCGTCTCCAATGAAGTCTTGGGGTGGGTTAGTGTTGGTGTGTATGTACGCTTACAGTGGTGGTCCATCAAGCATCTGTCTTCTTCAGGGAAATTTTGGGTGGGTTTAAAGTTGGTCGGTGCGACTGCTTTCAATGGTAAATCGGTCTTGATCTTTATTCAGTTGATAGGATTGAATGGGAAGGATATGAAAGGATGGTTCTTTAACTTGTGCAGATCAGATCAGTCATGTTTCTGTGTCAGAAAACATCCATGCCCAGTCTGGCAAAAATCAAAAAGGATGGTTTGACTGCCTTTTATTTATGTTTAGGTTCTGATGTGGACGGACCAGTATGTGTTTGTGTGTGTGTGTGTGTGTGTGTGCGCATGTGTAAGTTCACAGCTTCAATTGTGATGAAAATAAATGATTATGCAACAGTGATTGTGATTTTTCATGACTCTGCTTAATTCCGTACTGGGTGTGTGTGTGTACTGCCTTTGTTGGCATGATAGTGCATCATTACCCCAGTGTGTTTTTGAGTTTTCCACCCTCCTTGAGACATTTGGGGTTTTCTTGATTCTATGTTAAGAAAAAAAGTGACAGTTCAGCTTCATCAACCCAACCACATTGTTGTAACTGTGCTGTCATTTTATCCATGTTTACTTTGAACTGTGCTGCTGAATCCTTAAACCTCATCTCTTCCCATGCTGTCTTCAGTACACACATGCAGGTACACACACACAGGCACATGCACACATGCGCGCGCGCACACACACACACACACAGTGGACTGAAGTCCATTGGCAACATTTATTGTACAATTACAAATAACAATGTTTATACAACTGTTGGTGACAGCGTGTTCATCTCAAACATCCATCCACACACACAGCGATCTGGTCAGAACACACACACATTCACACATGCACACACAGACACGCCACACTCACACACACACACACCATCCACAGAGAGAAACAATCGCATGCACTGTTTCAAATGCACACCTTGGAAACTGCATACAGCAACACACACACTAACTGCTTTGACTTGCACACAATTCTGGATCAGACCTGTTCATATGAGTAGTATCTTTCATGAAATACATTTTGACTGGTTAACACCAGTGCACCCTGATTCACATCCCCAAATGTCTGCAGTCTTAAATATGCAGTCAAACACACATGCACACACACATGCACACGCATTCACACATACACACACAAACATACACACACTGTTATTTAATTCTCTGGCCCATCCAAAACTTGGGGGTCGATTTGAACTGTTTGGAGATGTCTGCTGCTGATCGCCGAACCTTCCTCCTCTCTCCCTTGTGCTCCTCCATCTTCCTCTTCTTCTCCTCCTCACGATAACTCTGCACACACACACACACACATGCACACACACAAGCAATGCAGGAAGTGCTTTCAATTTCTGACTTAGTCACTGTCCCAGTCATATCAGATATGCATTCATTCAAAATACAAACAGGGATGTGGATTTTTACTTCCCCCTCCACAAGACCTTGAGTGACGGTATAGGTACTGATCATTCCCATGAGATGATGAACCAAGGCCCGGCATGCATAATGCACTTGGCGCATGTAAAAGAACCTGAGGCAACAAAAGGGTTGCCCCTGGCAAAATTCTGTACAAAAATCTTTGGCAGTAAGAACTGCAGGTAAAAAAAAAAAAAATGATGATAAATTAAAAAAAACAATAACGGCACCACACTGCAATAACACACTTTCCCAGGGCACAGCAGCCAAAATTTCACACAGACAAATCTTTTGTGATAAAAAGTAATACAACAAAATACAATGCCATATGATATAACCAGCTTGCCTGGCACTCAGCCTGGCCTTACTATAGATACTGAATCTAAGCGAATTTTAATCCTCCCAAAACAGTATTTCAAAACAAGTCACCTTTTTCAGTTTATATGTGAATTCCTTGTTGCCGATAGATGACCAGTTGGCCTCCTTTGCCTCTTCCTCCGCTCTCTCCCCCAGAGTTTTTCTGCGCACAAAGTCAACATCGTGAACATGACACACATGATCAGTATGCAGCATCAGGTTTTGTTGAAGGTTTCCATGAATCAGTTCACTGTCCACAGTCTGTGCTCATTCAAAACAGCTTACAAAAATAATAATAAAACATTCACATGAAATATTCAAATAAATTAAAAATAAAAAAGAAACAAGTAGGCAGTGGCAGACTCGCCACAGCACAACAATAATACCAAGGAAATGCTCAAAATCAGCAATTTTTAACAGTGTTGTGTAATAATGCATGGATTTTTGTTATTTGTGTGTCAAAATAAAGATTGATATTTATGCATCAGTTAGGCACTGGACATCTGATCCAGCGTTTACCAATGATCAGAGTTTTCAATACCCCATTTCAGCATAGTGTCTGTGGGAAAGGCACTTTTCCTCACTCCCACCAGTGTCATTGGGAATGAGACTTTGGCTGGGGAAGTTTGAAATGACACAGAAGTCTGGGCTGACTTTGGCTGGGGAAGTTTGAAATGACAGAGAGGACTGGGCTGACTTTGGTTAGGGAAGTTTGAAATGACAGAGGACTGGGCTGACTTTGGTTGGGGAAGTTTGAAATGACAGAGGACTGGGCTGACTTTGGCTGGGGAAGTTTGAAATGACACAGAAGTCTGGGCTGACTTTGGCTGGGGAAGTTTGAAATGACAGAGAGGACTGGGCTGACTTTGGTTGGGGAAGTTTGAAATGACAGAGAAGTCTGGGCTGACTTTGGCTGGGGAAGTTTGAAATGACACAGAAGTCTGGGCTGACTTTGGTTGGGGAAGTTTGAAATGACAGAGAGGACTGGGCTGACTGGTTAGGGAAGTTTGAAATGACAGTGGGCTGACTTTGGTTGGGGAAGTTTGAAATGACACAGAGGACTGGGCTGACTTTGGCTGGGGAAGTTTGAAATGACACAGAAGTCTGGGCTGACTTTGGTTGGGGAAGTATGAAATGACAGAAGACTGGGCTGACTTTGGCTGGGGAAGTCTGGAATGACAGAAGTCTGGGCTGACTTTGGTTGGGGAAGTTTGAAATGACAGTGGGCTGACTTTGGTTGGGGAAGTTTGAAATGACAGTGGGCTGACTTTGGTTGGGGAAGTTTGGAATGACAGAAGTCTGGGCTGACTTTGGTTGGGGAAGTTTGAAATGACAGTGGGCTGACTTTGGTTGGGGAAGTTTGAAATGACAGAGGACCGAGCTGACTTTGGTTGGGGAAATTTGAAATGACAGAAGTCTGGGCTGACTTTGGCTGGGGAAGTTTGAAATGACAGTGGGCTGACTTTGGTTGGGGAAGTTTGAAAAGAGAGGAGAGGATTGGGATGACTTTGGCTGGGGAAGTTTGAAATGACAGGACTAGGCGGACTTTGGCTGGGGAAGTTTGAAATGACAGAGGACTGGGTCCCACCTTCCAATGCCGAGTCCTACACACAGTGGATATGGATTCACTGCCTCAATGGCAATATAAGGCTGTGGGACCTTTAGCCTTTTTGTTATTTATTTATTTTTTTTAAACCTGTAAAAGCTCTCTCCAACATCAGCCTCACCAAAATTTAGAGGTGGCCCCGTGATAACGTGTCTGCCTAGGAAGCAAGATGATCTGAGCATATGGGATCCAAGCCCACACTTGCCAGAACTTTCTCTCCCTCCAGCAGACCATAAACTTGTGGTGGTATGGACTCTGGTCATTAGGATGAGATGACAGACCTAGGCTCCATGTGTAGCATGCACTTAGCACACATAAAAGAACCCAAAGCAACAAGAGCATTGTAAATGGCAAAAGTCTGTAGTAAATTCCACTCTAATATATATATATCTGTGTGTATGTGACTGAAGCCTGGTAATGCCACAGGAAACAAATGATGAGTGCCTAGAGGCAGCTCTCAATCAGCTCTGCCCAGGTGGGCAGCCTGTTGTAAAAATGACTCCGTGTTTTCAAAACCATTAAACGCTTAGAGCCTGGTCTCTGAGGACAGGCACTCTACACATAGGTATCCATATCAACCAAACAAAAGGAAATGAGAAAGCCAGCAGAGAAGAACTTACTTGACTTGTTTTTTCCTCTTGTCCTTCAGACTGCTGAAGTGTTCTCCTTCCTTCACTTCGAACATTTTGGGTTTGGACGACAGAGGAGGAGGGGGCCTTTTCTTTTTCTCCTGAGGTTTGTGTTTTTTGCTGGGTCGTGCCGCCGGACTTTCCTCCTCCTCTGCTTCGTCCTCTGAGCTGCTGCTGCTGCTGCTGCTGCTTTCTTCACTGGGATGGCCTTCCACACCTTCCTCCTGGAAAGGAAAGCTTCAGCTTCACAGCGGTGTCAAAGTGTGTGAACTTATCCATAAATGCTGCACCACATGTCTGTTAAAGAAAAACATTAACAGCAGATGTCTGACCTGGCTGTGCATCAACCCAATGTGATAAACCCAAAGGCTTTGACACCCTGCCCTAGTTTGTATAAAACATTAACATGAAATGAAAGGATTCTGAACAATAAACAAACAAGTAATACTTTAAAAATGCAATATACTAAAAGATACATAGAAGGCAATTGATGGAAATATAACAAGAATAAAAATGGACCATGTTCAGCAAACTGTGCATGATTGCATGATGACTGCAAAAGCACACACACACACACACACACACAACAAAATGCACACGCAACAATTTCATCCCCACAGACACCTGAAATGGAAAATGTTTAGGCACTTGACACAGGTCAGCCAGTATGGTGAACGTGTTTTGGCACTTCAAACAGGTCAGTCACTATGATGACAGTCTGTGACACTTGGCTATATGTGTCACAAACTTCACCTCTCTTCAATTCTCTCATGTAATCAAATGATGCTGATTACGATTCTAGTCAGACAAGAAAAAACAGAAATTTCTGAATGAATTCCTAATTCACATTCACTAAACGAAATGGATAGAAATTGGTGTTTCTTCAAACAACAAGCAAATATTTCTGGTTTCAGACAGTCATTTCAAGCTTTTTTCTAAGAACTGTTTGTCCACTCTTGCCCCAAGAAAATGTCCTTTCCATGAAAACAACAGAGCATGATTACCAACTCTAAACCCACAATAATAACACTAATATTGATGATGATGATAATAATAATACTGATGATAATAATAATAACAACAACAATAATAGTTACAACAAAAATGGTAAAAAAAATAATGATATTTTCAAAATGATAACAAAATAATGAAATATATAAATAAATAAAAAAAGCCCCCCATGGGGACACAGACCTCCACGTGGACCTCATCGAACTGGTCCAGCACACTCTGCTCGTTCTTCTTCTTGACGTCCAGCCGGGCCAGCACAGGGTTCAGCAGGCGGAACTCCTCCGACGTGGGGTCGATCTGGAAGTCACGGTCCTCAAACAGGGCGCCGAACCGCTGGTCCTCCAGAAGGTTGGTCCCCGCCCGCTGTGGGCCACACACACACACACATACATATTAGATAAGATAAGAATAAATTTATTATCTCCAATTAGAGAAATTTGGTCGGGTGCATTATTACAACATAGACAAGTGAACAACATGGAGACCATAACTGTTAAAAAAAAACAACAACAGCTATTAGGAATATATAGAAGACACGAGTGTAAAAATATCACATTCACCATTTCATACATTCATTCCACATATTGCAGGTAATATTCTAAATGTAAAAACAGAAAGAATTAATACACATTATTATGAATATAATTATGAGGATAGCATACTATATTGCACACTGACTATGGATAAAATAAGAATAACTTTATTATCTCACAAAGATAAATTGCATCTGGTGCAGCAAAACACAACCAGACAATCAGCACACACACAAACACACACACACAGAGAGAGAGAGAGAGAGAGAGAAACAACACTTAACATTATTTGATTAAACAGGAGTAATAAACATATGTTTTCAAATAAAATAAATATCTATATATAAATATAAACATCTATACATAAACCCACACATACATGTATAGTATGTATGAATATGATAGTCAGTCATGTCCGATTATGACCATCAGAACAGCACGGGAGGTAACTGCTGTCCCGACTATCCGTGCTAGAATTTGATTATAGTGGAGATTATCTTGCCCAAGTTACATCCCCACTCTCGCAGCCAAGAGGGTTTTAGGACAGTCAGCGCTGGGATGGTTCCCAAAGGCCAGCTAGCCCCCAAGGCTGCAGCACTAAGAGCCAGTACATACATAGTGATACACACACAAACGCACATCACAGGCACACACACACACACACACATAAACAAAACACAAACATGCAACTATGTCCTGTCACCTTTTCCTGATCGTAACAGTCAAAGAGCAGGTCAACAACCAACAGACAAGAGTCAATGGCTCATAATAACTGATGTTCCACAACATTCACTCCATTTCCTTGTACAAGCACCAACCATCTTTAGTAATTGATGTTCAACAACATTCATTCTCTCTCCTCTTACCAGCAACAACCATCTTCAATAACTCATGTTCCACACCATTCCCTACCTTCTTAACAGCAACAACCATCTTCAATACCTCATGTTCCACACCATTACCTACCCTCTTACCAGCAACAACCATCTTCAATAACTCATGTTCCATGCCATTACCTACCCTCTTACCAGCAACAACCACCTTCAATAACTGATGTTCCACACCATTCTCTCTCTTTACTCTTTCCAGCACCAACCATCTTCAATAACTCATGTTCCACACCATTCCCTCTCTCTTTCCTCTATCCAGCACCAACCACCTTCAATAACTCATGTTCCACACCATTCTCTCTCTTTACTCTATCCAGCACCAACCATCTTCAATAACTCATGTTCCACACCATTCCCTCTCTCTTTCCTCTATCCAGCACCAACCATCTTCAATAACTCATGTTCCACACCATTCCCTCTCTCTTTCCTCTATCCAGCACCAACCATCTTCAATAACTCATGTTCCACACCATTCCTTCTCTTTCCTCTATCCAGCACCAACCATCTATAGTAACTGATGTTCCACACCATTCTCTCTCTTTCCACTCTTCTTTCCAGAACAAAGGAGCACTGTCAGCACTGACCTTCATTTTCTTCTTCTTGCTCATCTCCCCTGATGCCATCTGTTCAGCTTCCTGCTGGAGTCGATACGCCAGGTCCTTGTTCACTTTGGGCAGCTTCCTCTTCTGTCAACACCATGTCCATCACACACATCCATGTTTTTTTTATTGTCATAATAATCAGAACCATCATCACTCTCATCATAATGATTACAATGATGATGGTAATGGTGATGATGATGGTAATCAGAAGAGGAATAAGGAGAAAAAGAAGAAAAGAAGAAGAATGATAATTATGGCAGACCACCATGTCCGTCACACGAATCTAGTTTTGTTTCTTGTAACAACAACAACAATGATGATAATAATAACAATGATAATGATGATAATGATAGCAATGATAAAAATAATGATGAGCATCTATACAGAGATAACCCTGCAGCTCTCAGTCAATTTAACGAACACATGTGGCATAAATAAGGTGCAGGAATATGAAAAAAAACAAAACCAAAAAAACAAACAAACAAAAAAACATCTAAAGATACAAACTCGCTAAAAAATACATACTGTTATAAATACGATGTAACATCAGATTCTCTCACACCACCACCACCCCCTACTCCCCTACCCCCAACCCACCTCACACTCAGATCCACAATCCACAATATCTCTCCTGACAAGTGGCAGAGGGAGACCACAGAAACCCTGTACCAGAACTCACCACAATCCACAATATCTCTCCTGACCAGTGGCAGAGGAAGACCACAGAAACCCTGTACCAGAACTCACCACAATTTTCAGCTGGCTGTCTGTCTGCTCATCAATCTTCTTCCGGATCTGGTCTTTGCGGAACTGTTCATAGGAGAAGGGTTCTGCAATGGACTTGAACTGGAACAGTCAGACCAACAGGGGTCAGTACCATGCAGAGCAGAAAGCAGTGATTACTTTACACAATAATTTCTGTACATCACAAATATCTTATTCTCTCTCTCTCTGTGTGTGTGTGTGTGTGTGTGTGTGTGTGTGTGTGTGTGTGTGTGTGTGTGTCTATCTGCCTGTGTGTGTGTGTGTGTGTGAGAGAGAGAGAGAGAAAGAGATACAGCAAATTCTTCATGAATTATTCTGAAATTCATTTCCTGAGGGTAACACAGTAATCATACAATGTTTTTTTGTTGTTGATGTTTTTTTTATCCAGCCCTTGAAAGAAGGGGGAAAATGGATGAAACAATATCAAGAGAGAATAATGAACATGATCATCAGACTTTACTTTCTGTCAAACGATAACACAGATAACCAGTCACAGCATTATTAGATAAAAAAAGAAAAAAGAAAAAAAAGAAGTCTTTTTTTTAAGTGAAGTTGTAGTGTGGCGAGCAGTCTCACTTTTCTGTACAGACGGACGTCCATAAAGAAGCCATGCATGTACGCTCGGAGAAGGCTGGACCCGATGTACTGTGACAACCCCAACGCCTCCAGTTCATTCCGTGTCACAAACTTGTAATCGTCGTACACTGCACACAGTGAACAGAGATAAACGTTATAACTGTATTCCGGACACAGACTGTGACAAACATGTAACTGCAGTGAACTGGACAAAAACACTGACAATATCTTATCATCATACACTGTACATAAACAGTGTGCCAAACATGTAACTATGGCAGACTAGACATAAACAGTGATAATATCTAATCATCATACAGTACTAACACACACACACACATGTACACAGACACAGACACAGACACACACACAAGCACACACACACAGAGTCACTGACCTGACTGATGCTCACTCTCCTCCAGTTCTTCAGTCAGAGTGTCCAGGAAGGCACACCACTTGGGCGCTGTGCCCAGAGACTGAAACATCAATGGATAATATACAAATGATACTGATTTTTAAAATCTATATACATTATAATTATTCCCCTTTTTTAGGGGGATGTCGGGGGGGTACGTGTAAAAAAAATCTACTTAAACTAAAGAAGAAAACACAATATAATACATCCTCATAATTAAGTCTGAATGGCAACATGGTTCAGTGTGTTTCGACATGCAGCTCTGTTATCAGCAGTCACAACTATTTCCAGAAACAGCAGTGTAAATTCCAAGTCAGACAGCAACACCTTTCATTGTATCATGACAGTGAAGCACAGCTCTATCACAAGTCATAACAGTTTTAACAAACCACACTTTGTCACATCTCTCAGTTGTGGTTTGTTACAGAAAGTATTTTGACATTTTAACAAACCACACTTTGTCACATCTCTCAGTTGTGGTTTGTTACAGAAAGTATTTTGACATTTTAACAAACCACACTTTGTCACATCTCTCAGTTGTGGTTTGTTACAGAAAGTATTTTGACATTTTAACAAACCACACTTTGTCACATCTCTCAGTTGTGGTTTGTTACAGAAAGTATTGTGACATTTTAACAAACCACACTTTGTCACATCTCTCAGTTGTGGTTTGTTACAGAAAGTATTTTGACTAGAAACTACTCCTATGGGACAAAGATCCAAACAAAGTGAGTCTGTGTAATAAATAAATAAATGAAAGAGATCTGGTGAGAAAAGTGTAAAGTCCCAACAATTAGCACTACAAAAAACAACAACAACAAAAAAAAAAAAAACAAAAAAAAAACCACACACACAAAAAAACAGCAACTACTAATGTAAACAAATATTCTCAACTTGGAGCGAACATCTCAAAATATTAACAACTCGTGATCCAGTGGTCTAACAGATATGACCAAACAAAATTTCATACATATTCCAAACCACACTGAATATTTTCCATACTAAACACAAAGCCAAACAGAATCAAAAATTTGTCTGCAATGCTGCTGACAAAAGAGATCAGCAGATATTCCAGTATCCATGTCCAATTTTATGATTTGTCATCACTTTTGTTTTTTTTTTTTTTTTTTTTTTTATTGTTTGCTTTTTAAACGTACAAAGCTCTTTGCTGAATGGCACTGGTCAATAAGTATTATCACAAGATACTAAACGTCAGGTACACTGACCACATAGCACTGGTCAATAAGTGTTATCACAAGATACTAAGCGTCATGTTCACTGACCACATAGCACTGGTCAATAAGTGTTATCACAATATACTAAACGTCAGGTACACTGACCACATAGCACTGGTCAATAAGTGTTATCACAATATACTAAACGTCAGGTACACTGACCACATAGCACTGGTCAATAAGTGTTATCACAATATACTAAATGTCATGTACACTGACCACATAGCACTGGTCAATAAGTGTTATCACAATATACTAAACGTCATGTACACTGACCACATAGCACTGGTCAATAAGTGTTATCACTATATACTGAACGTCAGACGCACTGATCACATCACCAATGAACAAGTGCACCAAACCATCAAGCAGCACATTGAACAATATGAAGATCTGCTCACATGTGTTGAGAAAAGAAAACTACACTGGTATGGCCACATAACAAGATCCAATGGCCTTGCTAACACCATCCTCCAGGGAACTAATCAGAGAGGGAGAGGGAGGGGAAAGACAGAAAAAACCCAATGGACTGACTACAATGCAGAGTGGATAGAAAAAAAAACATTTGCAGAGACAAGGCACCGACACACAAACTGATAGACCTGGAAGAATCTGGTGATCAGTTCTTTGTGGCGCCCCAATGAGTTAAGGGAGGAGAAGAGGACTGGTCAAGGCTTTCATTAAACTTCCAAAACTGTTCCAGACTCTGAAGGGCAAAATACATTTTTCCATGACTTATCCAGCCCAGGAAATGGTTCTCTCATTTTTCCGTGACTTATCCAGCCCAGGAAATGGTTCTCTCATTTTTCCATGACTTATCCAGCCCAGGAAATGGTTCTCTCATTTTTCCATGACTTATCTCTCATTTTTCCAAGACTTTTCAAGACTTCCATGACCCTGTATGAACCCTGCCTGTACAACAACAACAACAACAAATCACAAAAATTATCACAACAAAAAACACAACAAGTAACCTCCACATATATCATTAGCTTTGAGTGAACCACACAAAATGACATGAGCAACACATCCACAAGCACACGCAGTAGCTCATCAGCAGAGACACCACACAAACTACTCACAGGGACGTAGTAGGTCAGTATCTTTGGCGCCTCATTGGCCATGAGAACCAGGCCCGACTCTGGCACCACACACAGAGAGTTGAGGTCTGACTCTGGTTCTATGGATGTGTAGGGCTTGCCCTGCTCACAGCACATCATTTACATCATCATTATCATCAGGTGTTGTTGTTTTTTTATCAGATTTCAAATGGTTTATTTTACTTCAGCTATCAGCCTATGTATGTAAATTGACAATACAGCATATCAAGCATGTCAAACATACGGAGAGAAAGAGAAAGAGGGGGAGAGAAACGGAAGCAGAAAGAGGGAGAGAGTGTGTGTGTGTGTGAGAAGAGAGACAGACAGACAGAGATAGAGAGAGAGAGAGGGTGTGTGTGTGTGTGTGTGTGTGTGTGTGTGTGTGTGTGTGTGTGTGTGTGTTGCATGTGTGCGTGCGTGCATGTGAAGCCTGACTTGATAACACAGGTAGACAAGCCTGCTGTGCAAACGATTCCTGTGTTTGAAAAGTGCTTTGGAGCTTGGTCTCTGACCAAGGATAGGCGCTACATTAATCATCATCAATATCTACCAGTATATCAATCTATACACATACACACAATAATATTAATGTCTCAACGTGTTCCTGTCCTACATTTTGAGGATCTTGCGGCCCATGGACAGCACCACACGTACAACACAAAATGACAACACAAGACAAGACCAAGCAACACAACACAATATGACAATACAACACAAGACAAGACCAAACAACACAGCACAACCTCACCATGTTCCTGTTCCACATCTGGAGGATCTTGCAGCCTATTAATAGTACCACACATCCAACACAACACAACATGACAATACAAGACAAGACCAAACAGCACAACAACCTCACCGTGTTCCTGTCCCACATCTTGAGGATCTTGCGGTCCATGGACAGCACCAGATCCAGGGGGTCGTGGAAGGCCAGGTCCTTGATGGGCAGGTCGTACTGATGGTCCTTGACCTTGACAGGCAGCCCGCTGCGCAGGTCGTAGAGCAGCACGTGCCCCGTGCTGGTGCCCACCCCCAGGGTCAGCCCGTCGCGGAACTTCAGGGAGGTCACGGCTGGCAGGGCTGTCAGACTGGGTACAGCACCGCACACAGCCATGGGTTATGATAAGCATGATGACAATAAGAGAAGAAGGAGAATGATGATTATACCAACAACAACAATAATGATGAAAATATTAATATTAAAAAGAAGAAGAAGAAAAAGATGAAGGAGAAGAATGAAAATAATGATAATCACTATTTATACTGCTACATTTTTTTTTTTTTTTTGTGGTGAAGGGGTCAAAAGATCCATAGTGTCCTGAACCAAACTTAAACCCCGGGTTTTTAAGGTGTCAGTCACACCAATGTTCCAACACAGTGAACTCATGGACATATTCCAGGAAACTGCTCTAAACCTTGCACTCTAACGTCAGTAACACCAACATTCCAACCCAGTGAACTCACTCAACGTTGTCCAGGAAACCACTCTAAACCTTGGGCTCTAAAGTCAGTCACACCAACATTCCAACCCAGTGAACTCACTCAACGCTGTCCAGGAAGCCACTCTAAACCTTGGGCTCTAAAGTCAGTCACACCAACATTCCAACCCAGTGAACTCACTCAACGCTGTCCAGGAAACCACTCTAAACCTTGGGCTCTAAAGTCAGTCACACCAACATTCCAACCCAGTGAACTCACTCAACGTTGTCCAGGAAACCACTCTAAACCTTGGGCTCTAAAGTCAGCCAAACCAACACTCCAACCCAGTGAACTCACTCTACTTTGTCCAGGAAACCACTCTAAACCTTGGGCTCTAAGGTCAGTCACACCAACACTCCAACCCAGTGAACTCACTCAACGCTGTCCAGGAAACCACTCTAAACCTTGGGCTCTAAAGTCAGTCAAACCAACATTCCAACCCAGTGAACTCACTCAACGTTGTCCAGGAAGCTGCTCTTGGTGATGTCCAGCACTGCAGCCCGAGTCCTGTCGCGGGGGTCCCAGCATTCCACAGTGCCCTCCTTGGTGCCACAGGAGAAGAGGTAGTGCTGTGGGTTGAACTGACAGCACAGGATCTCCCTGGTGGACACACACAGCGCCAAGAAGTCAATTTCAAACAGCTTGAGTATCATCTTTTTTGCACTTACCTGAGACTGTGGAGCTTGCACAGCGGGCATTCAACAGATAGACATTAGAACAAACAGACGATCAAAAGCACTGAGAGAGAGAGGGAGAAGAGAGAGAGAGAGTGGTATATAAAAACGTGTCATATGTCGTTTTTCATACTGCATAATTCATCCTTGAAAAGGTTTATGAACCAAACACTTGAACATCTTTCTTTTTTTTTAGTGTGCGTGCGTGCGTGTGTGTGTGTGCGTGCGTTAGCGTGTGTGTGCTGCCATGCGTGCGTGTGTGTGTGTTGTTGTTGCTGCTGTTGTTGATTTTAACACAGCCTGAATTCCACACAAAGCAACCTGTTGTGACATAAAAATGATACTATATAATACACCACATAAAAAGGCATGGGTTGCAGACAGGGCTGGTCCAAACACACTTCAATCAAACAGACACTTCACGGTGGTAAAAGAACAGAAACATACTTACGAAGCATCAGTGGTGAGTGGTGCTTGGAACTGACCAGTCTCTAGATTGAAGCGATAGATCTCAGGGCTGTGAGAACAATGGGTGCAAAGAATCAGTCTCTCCCCCTCACAAACAACAAGTTATGATTTGATATAAACACACCTACATGAATGAAATAGGTCTCTACACAGATACACACACATTATGGATCAGGGCTCAAAACACCCACAAGTCCAACTGTCCAGGACAACTAAACTTTCTGGGGGACCAGTGGAAATGCTCTCTCCAGGAAACTAGTTTTTGACTGTCAGTTAAAGGGCGACTATGCAGTCAGCTTCAGTGCAGACCTTGCATTTCCATCCTGCACCACCATGCCAGTTTTTCTCACATTTGAAAATGGAACCCAACAAAGATACTGAGATAAGACATGTTCTGCAAAAAATAGAAATAACAAAAATAAAAACTGTCAGCATGGGCACCATAGATCTGTCACTTTACACTCCCTCTCAGGCAAGTGTCATGCTTGCACAGCATGCCATCACTGGTGTGTATTATTCACTTTGGCCTTGAAGATTTTGTCACATTGGCCTCCACACTTCAGTGCAAATTTATCCTCTTTTCCTCTCATGAAACTATTTCAGTATTTGTATAATGCATACTACTTTTCCTAAAATATATAATATCAATACAACAGTAACACACATGACTTTTCCTGTAATGCATACTACTTGTATAATACATACTACTTTTCCTAAAATATAAAATATCAATATAACAGTAACACACATTACTTTTCCTGTTTATGATAGTCAGTCGTGTCCGACTATGACCATCAGAACAGCAGAGGAGGCAACTGCTGTTCCGACTATTTGGGTGAGAATTTGATTATAGTGGAGAGTGTCTTGCCCAAGTGACATCACTACTCTCTCGGCCAAGAGGGTTTTAGGATAGTCGGTGTTGGGATGGTTCCCAAAGGCCAACTAGCCCACAAGGCTGCAGCACTAAGAGCCAGTGCAATTTACTTTTCCTATAATGCATACTATTTGTAGAATACATACTACGTTTCCTAAAATACATGATACCAATATAACAGTAACACACATTACTTTTCCTGTAATGCATACTATCTGTATAACGCATACTACTTTTCCTAGGATATATATATTACCTATATAACACACATTACTTTTCCTGTAATGCCTTCTACTCATGCTGCTGACTTGTCACTGCACAACTGGTAGTTACAATCATTAGCCTTTCTTCACTTCAGTTAGGAAAGCAGATATTTGGGGGATGACTGATTCTTTCTTCTTTAAATAATAATGAAATATTGGAAATAAGGAGAACTTTTAAACGCCTGTCAAATATCAAATCAGTGCATAACATCTGACATATTCACTCCCCCTCCAGATAAAAAAAACACACCCAGAACTACCCCAATCTCACCTGGCTCCCACAAAGTAAGCATTGCAGGTGGGCTTGTAGTAGTCGAGATCACGACCGAACTTGGGGATTCGAAATCGGTAATGTCGTCCAAACTGGGTGTGCAATTCAATGTATCTATCATCTTGCAAGAACAGAACCTGCAGAGAGAAATTAATATGAATTAAAAAGAATGCAAAAGAAGAAGAAGAAAAAAAAACCCAACAAAACAACAATCTCTATTCCACACTTCACAATACCTTATATTACCACTCCATATAATACCACACTACATACACTCACCCATCTGCACATGCTCACACACCTACACACTCAACACACCCACTTAAGCTAACCCACCCACACATGCTCATCCCCCCCACCCACCCCCCAGGCCCCCAACATGCACACGCCTACACACATTCACCCACCTAAACACTCACTCATCCTCCTACACACACACATACAAGCACACACACCCCTCACACACACACTCACACACATACGCATTCTCACACCCACTCACCCAGAGAAAGAAACACCTGTATACCACACTTCACAGCACCTAATATATAAGATTTCATATATTATAATGCCACACTACATACAATCACCCACCTAAATATGCTCACACACCAACACACTCGCACACCCACACAAGCTAACCCACCTACACATGCTCACTCCTCTGTCCTCCCCTCCCAACCCCCCGACAGACACAATACACCTACACACATTCATCCACCTAAACCATCCTACACACGCACACACACACGTGCACACACACACACGTGCACACACACACACACACACACACACACGTGCACACACACCGCACACATACACATACCTTGCCATAATCCTGTTCCAGGAACATGAATTTGATGACCTCAGCATCCAACCCTCTTTCAAACTTCATGGACAACTGGTTGACATCATAGCACCGGAACTTTGGCTTGTATGTTCCTGAAAAAGACACAACACTGTCATGAACACAATTACATAAATAAATGGCAAATCATGAAAATGATTTCAACAGTGGCATCATGTATTACCTCCCTTTTAGAATACTGGAAAGAGAATCTGAACACCGTTAATAAATCTTTTTTTTTCTTCTTTTTTTTTTTTTTTTTAATGGAAGCGGTGATTTTTTTTTGTTTTTTTTTTACTTTAAATTTCAGTCTTGTTCCTCTAATTTTTGTCAAACTCGAGTTTTCTTGTTTTGAAAATCAAGGCATTTCCTTTCGCGCAAATTTTCAGTGACATCATAGAATCAGGAATGTTCACTTCTTTTGTCAGAGTTAAGCTGCACAGTCACTGGGATGTCTTCCTCAGTGTGAAAACTGGGTTGTTCTTCCTGGAAAGAGCACTTCACCACAGTGTGAAAACCGGGTTGTTCTTCCCGGAAAGAGCACTTCACCACAGTGTGAAAACCAGTTTCTTCTTCCTGGAAAGAGCACTTCACCACAGTGTGAAAACCAGTTTCTTCTTCCGGAAAGAGCACTTCACCACAGTGTGAAAACCGGGTTTTTCCTGGAAAGAGCACTTCACCACAGTGTGAAAACCAGGTTGTTCTTCCTGGAAAGAGCACTTCACCACAGTGTGAAAACTGGGTTGTTCTTTCTGGAAAGAGCACTTCACCACAGGCACTGGGATGTCTTCCTTAGGTTGAAAACCGGTTTGTGCCACCCTTTTTTTTTTTATTCTATTTTTTTTCTTTCTAACCACAGTATCAACCCTGGAAATGGTTATCTCATTTTTCTAAGAATTTTCCAGACTTCTAAAGTTCTATGACACTGTACAAACCCTGAACTACAGAATTAAGGTAAGACATTGTAAACAAACACGAACAACACCCTCACTCCCCCCCCCCCCCCCCCCTTCCAACCCCATCCCCTCCCTCCCCTCCTTGCCCCAATGATAATGAAGTGAAGTGTAACGATTACGTTGACAATGTCTAACCTGTGGCACAGATGTAGTTCCGGTCAGCAGACACTCTCACACAGCTGCTGACGCTGGGCATCTCAAAGTCCTGGATCAGCTCAATCCGTCGCTGCAGGTCTGCAAACCATCAAAGAAAAAAAGGCAAGGCCTTCAAGACTCACTTGTGATACACTTAAAAAAAAAATAATTTTTTTTAATCTAATCGTTAAAATGTGTTCTGTATTTGTTATAAAGCTTCGGGTTAAAACAAAAAAGAAAAAAGAAAAAAAAAAAAAAGTCCTGACGGCAGATTCGAACCCCACATGTTCGGGTGAGAAGAAACTGTCTTACCCAATACACTATCGTGGCTCCTTAATTGACGTTAAAAAATTTAACATTTAAACATGCTTTTTTAAAGGGCGATAAATCGATTGCGGTATTCGCAGTGAGAACGCTGTTTAAATCATATTATTCTGGTGTATCTTGGGCATTCAAAAAATCTTTAAGGGCAACTAAAAATTCTTTATAAGTCCGCGGTAAAGGAGACATGGCTATCGCCGAAATCACACTGCAACATTTAGCCATTTTCTCTGGATCTAGATAGATGTACAAGTTTAGTTACACCGCCGGGAATGTACGACACGGTCGATTCAATTTCTCTTTTATGTTCATTCTAGTTTTATAGTTTTAAAGTTGATAATATGAAAACTGAGCATTTTGTTAAACTAGTAATATTGTAATAGCATGTAGAGCTAAGTACAAGTACTTCTAAACGTCGTATGAAGTGAAAAGGACTTCATTTTGAGAAAAGTCAAGACTGGAAATTTTTACATTTCATCAAGGGTATTAACTCTCATGGTTTATTATTTTTAACTGTGAATTCCAACTGATTTTGTTGACATTTTTATGGCAGTTTGGGGCATAATCCAGTAAGTGATGAGACATTCACAAATCTTTCTCTGAATAGATATTTAACGGTCTCCTTCTCCAACTTTCCATCACATGTTATCGTGTATTGTTGATTGAATATAGGATTGAATGGGCAGGTCTACAACTTGAAACAAAATGGCGACCTTCACGTTCGTGAGGAATATGAGCACGCGCTTTGAATATGCATAAATATGTGTATGCAATTGATTTTTGCCCATGACCTTCAGGGCTCAGCCAATAGATCTATAAAGTCCACTCGTAGTACTGATTTTAGTATTTTCCGAAAAAGACCACTTGGGCATATGAACATAGTGAAAGCCCTGTACACTGAGAGTAAAACACACAAAGCTTTTTATGTATAGAGTATAATTTCAAAATGTAATGTTTAAGATCAGAAAGATCAGTTTAAAGCAAATTAACCCCCCTAGCATTAATTACTGCAACAAAGACATGCACCAGAAATATAACTTCCATGCTTAGCAAAAGAAGTTCCTGTTTGAACAAAAAAATGATAAAAATGACTGCTCTTGTTGTGTCAGAATATCATATCAAAGTGCCAAGTTTAGAGAATAAAAAAAAATATAACAGTAAATTCAGTTTGCATATAATTTGGCTTCTTTTTGAATTTTTTGTGCCCATCCCAGAGTTGCAATATTGTTTTAAACAAGATGACTGTAAAGAACTGAATTTTTCCTATTTTTATGCCAAATTTGGTGTCAACTGACAAAGTATTTGCAGAGAAAATGGCAATGATAAAGTTTACCACGGACACACAGACACAGATACACACAGTGAGTCAAAAATAAACACCAGACACACAACATATCTAAGTTACTCTTATTAGATGCCTTACATTTCATACATTGTATACATCATTACTCTTGTCAGACACCTTGCATTTCATACGTTGTATATCATTACTCTTATCAGATACCTTACATTTCATATGTTGTATATCATTACTCTTATCAGATGCCTTACATTCCATACATTGCACATCATTACTCTTATCAGATGCCTTACATTCAATACATTGTATATGTCATTACTCTTATCAGAGACCTTACATTTCATATATTGTATACATCATTACTCTTATCATATACTTTACATTTCATACATTGTATATTATTACTCGTGTCAGATACCTTACATTTCATACACTGTACACATCATTACTCTCATCAGATACCTTGCATTTCATACATTGTATATATCATTACTCTTATCAGATAACTTACATTTCATACATTGTACATGTCATTACTCTGATCAGATACCTTACATTTCATGCATAATCATTTGTCTCATCAGATACCATATAATGATATATTTCACATAATCATTAGTTTTCCCAGATACCTTATATCTTTATAACCATTTGTCTTACCAGATATCTTATAAAAGTTATATTTCATACATGCAGTCTTCTCAGATATATAATCAATCATTAGCCAGTTGTCTTCTCACATGTAATGTATACCATATTATCATGTTATATTTCATACACAGTATCACTCGTTTTATCATAATTCAGATGCATACCTTATTCATGCATAATCATTAGTCTTATCTGATAGCTAACACTCTCACAAATGGGCAATAACACATCTCATCTATACATTTTTGAAGACCATAAAATACTGAGGATGGATAACAGAGTGACACATCACCATCACATACCAGGATACCTACGAGAGTGTGTGTGAATGTGTGTATGTGCATGCAATATGCATGTGTGTGCATGTGTGTGTGTGTGTTCATGTGTGTGTGTATATATATATATGCATGATGCACGCATGTGTGTGTGTGTGTGTGTGTGTGTATGTGTGTGTGTGTGTGTGTGTGTGTGTGTGTGTGTGTGTGTGTGTGTGTGACAGCCCATAAGCACAATCAACCTTCCCCACTCTTTGTCTGCAGTTGATGAGCAACTGGTTCAAAGAAATTATAATCATTTATGAAGATGTACTGTAAGTCATGTTCTTGTTTACTTGTGCTTGTTGTTGTTTTGTTTTGTTTTTTACATCACATACGCTACACACACACATATATATATACTTCCCTATTGCTAAGTGTTATCTAAAATGCATTTGTACATTACACATTATCATTATAAATAATGCCCTCTCCTCCTCCACCATAATCCCTTCCTTCTAAACTATAATTTCTATGAAAACCCAGGAAAATATGTCATGTACAGAAGTTTGAACAAAACAAAATGTTAAAAATGAATACAAAACTTACCTTGGTCATTTTTCTGCAGTTTTCTTTTCTTCTGATCTGACAACCACTGGGAGAAAATTTTCATTTATATTAGTATTAGTTTTATTACCCTCTTTTCAGATAATATACACTTTCAATAAGTGAGTTAAACACAGACAACACACACACACACACACACACACACACACACAGAGTAAACACACACATGAGGAGAAAAACGTTTCTGTCATTGATTTGATTTATAAATAGCATCCTCCTTACTAATATGAGCAATATCAGATAGACTTCGAGTTGCTCACCGAAAAATAAAAGCGAAAATGCATAAGTGCTCAGAGAAACTTATTTGAGTACCTAAACAAGGTTTTTACCAATATGGTCTACAGTACAACTTAAAACGGACCATCGTAATCACGTATCATTCAAAATTATTGAACGTAAAAATGACGGCAATATCCACAATGGCTGGGTTAAAGTCTGGTGGAGAAACGGGTCTACATTATCACAAGCCTGACTTCAAACTTCAATTGTATCAGATAACCTGGTTTGCAGAATTTTACACGACGACCACAGAGAGATTAAAAGCTCTTAGGCATCTCAACCTTGAGTGACAATAACAGAAGAATCACAATAAAATATAATGATTGTAGTCACGAATAAAATAACTCAAGGAGACAGTTCGTCTTTCAGAACAAAAACATGAAATTACTTACATCTGGGAGTGACTTCCCACAACTCAGATTATATATTTTTACGTTATTTGCCGTTGACACTTGCATGTTTCTTTATAAACGCAACTTCGATCCTCGCCAACCATAAAGTGTACCACACATGTGCTCAACACACGTTGCGTTCCAACAGGAAGTCGATGCATAAAGGGTCTGTTACTCTACGGACCTTTTCCCTAAAAATAAACCAGTTACCTTTTCCTCTGACTTGCACATCAACACTGAGATATATGTCTATATAATTATCTTTATGCACATCAATCACTATTTTGTTAGTTAACAGAAAGACCATTTTATGCGTTCGCTTGTGTGTTCGGTTCAGTGTGTGTGTGTGTGTGTGTGTGTGTGTGTGTGTGTGCGTGTGTGTGTGCAGGTGGGTGTGTGTGTGTGTGTGTGTGTGTGTGTAATTCAGCCGCAATGTGAGTTAAAAAAAAAAAAAAAAAAAAACAGGGGGGGGAGGGGGAGGGCGCTCAGAAGTAAATCATTGAACATTAAGTTATGCTCATACAAACTCAGTGAAACATACCGAAGGACTCACAGAAGAGTAACAATAAATTCATCTAATTATTTGTGCAAACCCCCTCCGTGTAGTTTGGCCTCATGAGACGTAATGTAGTGTATGTGGACTGACTTGATCTACGTGACGGCTCCTTTGAGTTGGTAGGATGTTGACATACTCAGAGCTGAAAACAAACATTATTTGGTAAAGTTGGTTTGGGTTGTTTGCGGTGTCCAGTCATGTCATAGCCGCGTCATTCTGCGTGCGAATGTCTGCGCAGGCGCGAGTCTATTTCTTGAGTAATTTTGATGTAACAGCTATTACACAATCGAGACCACTTTGTTCTAGCGTGTTTTGTTATACATACAGTAGCAGCAAGTGCTTAAACACACACACACACACACACACGAAAAACGTCAGTTGGGTTAAAACAAATATGAAAGAGAAAAGATAGAAGAAAAAGAAAAAAACATTTTCCCACTTGACCGGCCGCACACGTCACTGTAGTTAAGCTTTATTATGCAGGTTAGAAATTTTGAGAAACAGAATCAATCATTTCTTATGATATGTATCAACAATCAAAGCTTGGAAACAGAGAATAAGACGGAGAGAAATTGAAGAGAGGGAGATCTGAATAAGGTACACTCCACATAACACTGAGATGTCAACTTCAAGTTACTTGACCGAATATACCTAAGCCCTGTAACATGCAAGCAAGCACTGACGTGGAGTAACACACACACACACACACACACACACACACTCACACTGGCACACACACACGCATGGTACACACTGACACTGACACACACTAGCACGCACGCACGCACGCTGACACACACCACACACACACACACACACAGGTCGAGAGAGAGAGCGGGGAGGGACGTGGCGAGACGAGACGACATTTTTCCTGGGCGAGGATAATAGAAAAGCAAAATAACTGTGTGCCGCTTTTTTTTTTCTTTTTTTTTTCTTTTTTTTTCTTTTTTTTTCATCTAGTCCTCGCCATTGATAAAGTATTACTGACGTGCGCGCGCCGGCACACACACACACACACACACACACACCTGACACTCATGGCACACACACACACACACACACACACACAGCCGTGGACTGTCTGAGAGAAAGGGAGGCCGTGAAGGCATTAATTCCGATTTTTATATCCCCACAAATGAACCATGTGCATGAAAGTGCATGTCTGTCCACACGGACCAGGTTTGTCCTCTCCTAATGATCACACATCCAACAAGGATTCAGTTCAGTCTGTGGCGATTCAGGCCCTGGCTTCCACCCACACTGACTGGACAACTGAACAGACGCTACACGTCTAACTGCTGGGGAGCTTGGACCCCCGCGGACAATCACACTGTCTTTGTTGTAGAGTCCGACTGTGAAACTCTGACAACGCCGGTGATTGGTCAGTACCTTGTCACCAGTGCTGCGGCGAGAGAAAAAACCCTCCCAACTCGGTAACATACTTTGCAGGACTGTTTTCGCAGTCTTCAGATTAACAGTTTTAAAGTGCACCCATTTGCCCATCAAGATGAAGACCAAAACGTCTGTCGCAACCAAGACAAACAAGCCTGGAACAACCAAACCGGACAGTCTCAGAAAGGCCGGGGGTTGCAGTGATACGATCTGTTGGATCAATATATTTCGTTTTACTGCTTCTGAATACACGGCAGTCTACGCAAAATTTGTACTGGTAAGTTTGCATGGGTTATTTTACAACAGATATGTGACAATGCCCATGATGAAATTAAAGACATTTTGAAAATGGTAAAAGAATGGAAAATAGGTCTAACATTTAGGATGTTAAAAATATCCTGCATGCAGGCAGACTCTCGCCATGCATTTCATTTTCTTTAGAATTCTTGTCGTCCAGCTCAAAGTCAAACCAGTGGGTGTTAAGTTGTTGTGCTGATCCAATGAATGACATCATTTGAAAATAACAAATTCTAATAAAAGAGCAACATCACAAACAAAAGAGTAAAACCCATAAGAAATCAAAGTAAGTTCAAAAACTTAGCTTGCTTTGCGTCAAAATGTGCCTAACTTTTTCTCATGGATATCTTGAAGGTTACATGTCAAGAGAAAGATGCAGTGTATGATTGAAACCGTACTATCCACTTGTGTGGTTGGTAATATACTTTGGGGGTTTGTTGGTGTTTTGTTTATAACTGAAATACTATTGATTTTGGCCAGTGCTAGGCATCGGTCCTCGGTTGATGTGCAATGAGCAGCTCAACATCGATCCCGAATAATTAACTGATGTAACGCATTATTTTGCTTTGCGAAAGTCAGTGCACAGGGACCTTTCTTGATTGTCGAGTTTGCTTTCACTGCTGTCTGGCATGAACTTTTTACAAATGGCTGACAGAACTGGTCCATACAGTAAAGTTCAACCAGGAATTGAACTCTTGATCTACAGATTGGACACCCTCAACACCTCTTCCTAACTCAATATTTGCCAAATCTCCCACCAAAATTACCAGTAAACTCCCACTAATTTTTTTTTTCATCCAATTTCTTTTATATTAATTGACGAACTCCCACCAAAATTAACAAATGTAACGATTACCGATGTTGTTCAATGACATTTTCGTCAGATTCTCCCCGAAGCACCAGCTTCATATCGATAAAGGATTCATGCCCAGCTACTTCGAATGATTTTATATGACTGAAAATTAACAACTTTCTTCATATCCAGTACAACTTTGGATGTGACTTACTTCATTCTGTGTTAACTTAATGTTTTTTCACAAACTGGTTCTTTGGGATTAACCATGAGGTGTCAAGTTCATGTGAAGGTCACTTTTCTGCTCCCTTTTTTTCTTTCTTCAAAACAGGTGTGGTGTATTATCAGTTTTGATGCTTCGACACCTTGAAACTCTGTGTGTGTGTGTGTTTGTGTGTGTGTGTTCTTTTGACGTTGCAGTTTGCTTGACTGTTGCAGATAGTGGAGTATGCGTGTCTGCTCTTCCTCATGGCCCTCAAATTATACAGTGATCTGTGGGGGGTTTCTGCAGGACGCCCACCACTCTCCAACTGTCAGTACTGGTTTGTTTTGTAGCAGATTGTGATATGTAATTATTATAGACCGCTGGAGAGTTCTGTGCTTACAGTTACATGACTTACAGAGGCACATCACATGATCTATACTCTCAAAGTTGATTGGCTCTCCAATATTGGGAGCAACAAGGCTGATTGACAGGCAGAATATGCAAACAGAAGGCTTCTTTTTTCAACTTCTTGCTTGATAGTTTGTTGCTGTTTTTATGGTGCATACAATAGCACTTCATTGTACAGAGTCAGTGTTTAGTTGTAGCAGTGGAGCCCATCAACTGAAGAAATGGAGGACAGCATATTTGCTGCTTTTGCCTATGTAGATCACCTTTGGCATTGCTTGCGATTTCAAGTGAAAGTTAGATGCACATGCACAAGATCCAAGATGGCCTCAGAATTGTCCATCGGCCTGTTAGTGTTATCTATCACATGTGTGTATTGAGAAACACTCAGAATTGTCCATCGGCCTGTTATCTATTACATGTGTGTATTGAGAAACACTCAGAATTGCCCATCGGCCTGTTATCTATCATGTGTGCATTGAGAAACAGAATTGTCCATCGGTCTGTTATCTATCATGTGTGTATTGAGAAACACTCAGAATTGTCCATCGGCCTGTTATCTATCATGTGTGTATTGAGAAACACTCAGAATTCTCCATCGGTCTGTTAGTGTTATCTGTCACATGTGTGTATTGACAGAAGCAGATGATTCCCTTTGAAAGACCCTGAAGTGTGCTTGCTCAGACATTAGTTATCAAAACGTTCCAGCAGGTACCAGAACATTTTTTTCAGATTTTAAACTCTAAAGACTTGGATCTTGATTTTGCTTTTCACTATAATTTCAGCTTTTATTTATCTATTTATTTAGTTATTTATTGTTGTTAAAACTATTGAAAGAAGCCATGATGAACTTCATGAAGTTGCTTTTCAGTCATATTGTGTGCTTACAGCTAGTTAAATGAGGTTGTCCAGAAGAACGAACCAGGCTGCTATACTGTTTCTTTTATATCAGTCACTCAGCACATATTGTGTGCTGAATTCAGTTGTGTTACTTTAACAGATTATTTCTTCACTTTTTAAGATTATATATATATATATATATATATATATATATATATATATATATATATATATTATTATTATTATTATTATTGAAAAAATATATATTATTTCAGCACTTTGTGTGACGTGGATGCTCCTGTTCATTGTATCGACAAGCACAAGCGCCGCAGCCTCCAAACTGGCCTTGAAACAGGTGAGCCATAATAATGCTTGGTGAATTCATGTCTTTTTATTCATGAATACGAGGGTATGCAACGCAGCATATAACAAGAGTTTGATGAGGAGTCAGAGGCTTCAGGTGGGGATACTACTAGAATTAATTACTGCAAAATTTTCAGGCACAGAAGTCATTAAAAATCCAAAATTGGCACAAGAAGTTGAGAAATGTTTGTGAAAATTCTCATTCAAGCATACGAAGTTGACAAGTTCAAGTACATTAAAACACACACACACACACACACACACACACCAACTAATGAACTATACGAAAGTATACAATATGACAAATAATGTTGATATAATATATTTATGTATGACAAATTATTGTCAGATCAGAGATTTTACCCACCACTCCCACACCCTCCAATTTTCCCTCCTGCTAAAAAATCTTTCATAGACAGAACTAGATATATCATAATATGTGTGTGTGTTTTGTTGTCATGTGTTTACAGTGCCTGCATTATGCCTGCTTGTAAATGAGAGGTAAACCCTTAGAGCCTGCCCAACAGATGAATGTATGTTTAACTTATGTACTGTGTATCCATGTTCTTTATGTGTTTTTCATAGAGGAGAGCATGGTGGCTGATGCCCTTCATTGTATACCAGCTGTTCATCCTGATCTCGAACTGCTACCTGCTGGTGGTATACATGGGCAACCCCACCAGTGTCAAACTGTCCATGGATCATTGCAACATAGTGGTGAGTGCTTAGTTGGTGCGAGACATGTACTGTCATTTGTGTAAACTACCTTGTAACCGCCCACCCCCACTTCACAGAAACGTCACCCTGAAGTTGGGGGTGGGCCTATACCAGACAAAACCTGTACTTGACCCTTTATGGGAGCCATTCCCTTACTTGTTTGATCATGCAGCATTGGCTGGGCTGGGAGTGAGAACAAAGTTCTAGCTACTGAAACAAGATATTTCGGCAGGAATGTCAGACCCCTGCCGGAGTCTGCACTAGTTGGGTCACGGTAAGTTTGTTATTTAAACGTAGTTTTAGATAGAAAATTTCCATTTTATCCTTTGCACAGTTTTAAGACCCAAAGTAGGGGATAGATGTTTACTAGGTACTAGGCATTTACAAGGTACTTTACAGAATGGCATTGTCCAGTGACTTTCTTGGAGGGGTTGGGGGGGGGGGGTTGATTTATAAACACAGGGGTGCATGTCTTTAGGATTTCAAAAATGTAATTTTAACTACACATACTTACTGTGATCCACTGGTGCAGACACGGCAGGGGTCTGGATTCCTGTCCTGTCCAAACTACTAGTCTGCCATGTGGAGAAATCGAAAGTAGCTGCAGCTAATAACCCCCCTTAGTCCCATGTCCCAGTGGAAGGAGCAACCTCTTTTCCATTTCCTCATCTCCAGATTAGCAAGAGTTTCTTTGGGTCATTTTGGGTTCATTTGTGGATTAACAAAATCACATTTAACAGATTTTGTTTCATTGCAGTTTTAACCCCTAGGCTGCCTATATGATGAGATAACTCCTCATCGCAAGCATGTATGCTTCACTGCCACAATGACGAGATAACTCGTCATCGAAATATTCTGACTTTTCCCTGGTTTCCATTCAGTTTGTTGACAAAAATACTGGTAGATTTAGCTCAGGGAATCTTTCTAGATTCTATTCATAGCTAGAAACACCCATCTACATCATGAGGCAGTCGTTTATTTGAACGTTTTGGTTGGGTTACTGGCCGCAGTGTTTGCCTGGCTCCTCTCCTTGTTCGCTCAACAAAATGTCGGAATGACACCGTGCTCAAGACATGTGATCGTGGCAAACTAAATCAACCAAGTTTGCTTTCTTTAGCTGATGCTCACAAAGAATTGAAGCGTAAATTCGAAGGAGAAGACAGTGATAAAACATTTATAGGATGATTTGATAGAAATTAAAGGAAGCAATCAAGAGAGTGGCCAAGATATGACTATCAGTAAGTGATGCCAGCTGTTCAGCTGTAGCAGACAACAGAAGTGACCAAATTTTTAGCAGGACACAGTGTGAGTGATTTTCTTGGCACTCAACCAACGCGGTCTGATGAGCACTGGATAAAGTAACTGTGTGAGAGGGGTGAAGAGGAGGGGGGTGGATACTGAGGGGGCGTGGCCTCACATCCATATTATCACTTGGAGAAGTCACAGCGCATTGTGTACCTATCTCTTAAAAAAAAAAAAAAAAATTGTTGTTGTTCTAGTATGATTTTGTGTGTGCAGATATCCATTTGTCCAGAAAATATGATATTTTAGTGCAAATTACCTGACTAATGTTTGTAATGAACAAGTTGAAAATGTGACAAAAAACAAAACACTGATTTAATTACACATACTTAACCGTGACCCAACTAGTGCAGACTCCGGCAGGGGTCTGACATTCCTGCCTGTGCAAACTACTATCCGCCTATGCGGAGAAAATGAAACTACGGCCGATAACCTCCCGGAAGTAGGTAACCTCCCCTTTTTCCCGCTGGCTAATGTCCTCTTTTTCCGGCAGCCATTATGACTCCTGTCCTGTGCTCTCCATGCGTGATTTCAAAACAACAGCATGTCACTAAAAATACATAAAATGGGAAAACATCATGTGTTTTGTATTCTTTATTCATTTACCTTTCAGAAAATATATACTTTTATGGGTCTTTCTCCAATAACAAAGAGCAGAATTAAAAAAAAAAAAAATTATACCCGTTTTTTGTGAAAAAAAACATGGCAAATAGATTTCACTTAAATCTTATTTTCCTGGCAGCGAAAGGGTTAAGACAGCATGACATCCCATTTCTTGTCCACAGTTAAAAAGAAAGTTATGGACAGATCAGTTTAACTGCTCTGTTGACTTGAAAAGCTGAACTGAATTTACGCCCTAATGATTATACATTTGCTGAACATGTTATACTCCAACCAGTGGCACAATTTACATCTTTTCCTCCGCCATCTTTATAAGGAAGGCACTGAAAAGGGAAGAAGTGAATTAGTGGATGATGATAGTGCTTGTGCATGTTTGACTAAATAAGAGACACCACAGAAATTTATTTCCAACCTCGGAATCAAAAGTTGAACTGATATAAATTTCATTGGTTTCAAACCATCTAAGTAGGATATTTGTGTGACAATCAGGTATCAGAATCCTACAACCTACAGTCATAAAGGACACTTCATAGTGAGGATGCTTATCAGAATCCTACAACCTACAGTCATAGTGAGGATACTTATCAGAATCCTACAACCTACAGTCATAGTGAGGATGCTTATCAGAATCCTACAACCTACAGTCATAGTGAGGATGCTTATCAGAATCCTACAGCCTACAGTCATAGTGAGGATGCTTATCAGAATCCTACAACCTACAGTCATAGTGAGGATGCTTATCAGAATCCTACAGCCTACAGTCATAGTGAGGATGCATATCAGAATCCTACAACCTACAGTCATAGTGAGGATGCTTATCAGAATCCTACAACCTACAGTCATAACGGACACTTCATAGTGAGGATGCTAATCTATCAGTGCAGTGTCCATGAGGGTCTAGGCTTGATTCCTGGTGTCACCCTTCTCCTCAAGTTGAATGTGTAGTCATGCAGATGAGAGAAATAAATAACCGAGGTCCCTTGTGCAGCACACACTGAAAAAGAACCCACGACAGCAAAATGCTTGTCCTCTGGTAAAATTTTTTGTTGAAGAAATCCACTCTCAGACAGGTACACAATTGTATAATATGCATAATAGTCAAGGGCCTGACTAAACATGTTGGGTTATGCTGCTGGTCGGGCATCTCTGTGGAACAGATGTGGTGCAGCGTCTATATATATATATAGAGAGAGAGAGGGAGTGAGAGAGAGAGATTTCTGGATTTGTCTGAATGCAGTTAGGTCTCATTGAGAAACGGAAACACCTGTGTGCCCATTTCAGGCCCAGATCCCGGTCCTGGACAAAAGTATCCATGAGGCAGACCCACTCACGCTGGCAGTTCCCATGCTTGCTATCATCACCATCGTCTTCCTCGTGCGGGTGAGGCGTGTGTGTGTATTCGTGACTGTTATACAGACATTTGCTCATCATGTTGCAATTCACAGGCATCAGTTTTGTGTGCTTGTGGTGTGTTATTGTAGGCTGTACAAAGAATGAAACTGCAAGTGGAAACTAATTTGGTTGGTATCTTAGAAATATATGAATTTTAAAAAAAAAAAAAAAATAAAAATAAAATATATATGTATATATATATTAATTTGTTGTTATTTCCTCCCTCTCATTGTTTGATATTTATTTAATAATTTAGAGACTAGATGCAGCTTTGTTCTTTTATACATTGTAAAATAGCCTAACTAAAAAGAATGCAGTCTTATCCACCCAATACAAGTTTCAGACAGGTTTTCAAATAAAATTTTTAAAACACAATTGTAAAAAAAAAAAGAAAAAAAAAAAGAAAGAAAAGAATTACTGTCTTTTCATTATCTTTAACTTCTTGAAAAATTACCTAGATTTGTAGAAGTTTTAATTTGGTTCCCTTTACATGGACAAAACACCAAGTAAAAACAAAAGACCCATGGTTTCTGTCAAAGCACAGGAGTGAAATGTTCCAACTGAATGTAACTTTCAAAGTAAAATAATGTCTTAAAATCTGCTTGCTCCTCTTGGCCAAAATTTCACAGCAACTCGGTGATAAGATGTCTCACTATGGGTCTGCCATCTGCCAGCCAATTAAGTGCCATTTCGAGCTGGAGTTGATTACTTATTTGCAATGGTCACCATTTCCTGAGATAAGTCCATTGTCTTATCTATTTTTGCCAACCTTTTATGCATGTGAAATGTTCTTTTCTTGATGTTTGTTTGGTGCAGCTTTCTGGGACGCTTTCGTCTCACAGTTGGTATCCTTTACTTTGTTGGCACCAGTTGTTGTCATATGACTGGATGTATTGTATCGTTTCCAACTCACTTTCACTGTCCTTCCCCTGTGGGGCTCACACAGTTGATGGGAATGACCTGTCCCGATTGCTGTGCCTCCCTCCCCATGTTTCAACCATCTTTTAATATGACAGCCAGTGTCAGAAAAACGTTGCAGAAAAGGGGTGTGGTGGGGGACCATTGGGGAGGGCACCTCAGACAAGTCAGGGAAGACACCTGTTGAGGATGGAAGGGGTGGTGAGGGGTTTAAGACACCTGTTGAAGATGGGGGGTGGTGGTGAGGGTTTTAAGACACCTATTGAGGATGGAGGGGGTGGTGAGGGTTTTAAGACACCTATTGAGGATGGAGGGGGTGGTGAGGGTTTTAAGACACCTGTTGAGGATGGAGGGGGTGGTGAGGGGTTTAAGACACCTGTTGAGGATGGGTGGTGGTGAGGGGTTTAAGACACCTGTTGAAGATGGAGGGTGGTGGTGAGGGTTTTAAGACACCTATTGAGGATGGAGGGGGTGGTGAGGGTTTTAAGACACCTATTGAGGATGGAGGGGGTGGTGAGGGTTTTAAGACCCATAATCCATGTTGGTGTTTGGTGGGTTATGGAAAAAAGAACGTACCCATCACATACCACCTCAAAAACGGAGTATGACTGCCACAAGAACACTTCTTTTTAAAAAAAACAAAAAAAACAAGGTAGCCTTGTTACCAGCTTGATATATACAATAGACAAAGTAGATCCTAATTCCAAATTAGTGAAATGTGAATCTGAGGATGAGGTTTGTCTTTTGACAATCGTCTGTTATCTTTTTGCACCCACTCAAGAAAATATTTTTTCATATTTCTCTGTTAACATGTATTTTCCTCTCTTTCTGTTTTAGGCTTATACTGTCAAAATCAAAGTTTGATCAAATACACTGCTTTCACAAAACATGTTCCGGTTACATGTGTATATATATGGACAAGCACACACAGGTAGGACTTCACACACACACACACACACACACAGAGTAAATCAGAAAATATATCTGAAAACGGAGGTAAGCCCTTTCTCAGTATTTCTTTTTTTTTTTTCTTTTTTTTTTTCTTTTTTTTTTTTTTCTTTTTTTAAACCTTTGTAGAACATCTGTGTCTTTAGCCATATGATTTTAGGATTTTACTTTTTTTCAACTTAATTACCATTTCTAAGCTTTTAGCCTTAATGACATTTGTTGTGTTCTCCAGGCCTTCTTCATGCTGATGAGCATGTCGTGCTTCAGAGATATGGTGTTTGAGGACTGCACCATTGTAGAGTACAATATGGAAGCTGCCATCGATGACCACTCCTCTGCTGATGAAACAATCGATGGTGCGGGCCTGATGGAGGTTAAGATCTCTGCTGCTGCCATCGATGACCACTCCTGTACTAATGAAACAGACGATAGAGTGGACCTGCTGGAGGTTAAGATCTCTGCTGTTGGTGTCAATGACCACTCCTCCTCTTAACTCACTCCATGCCAAGAGTTTTTCCCCTTGCAAATTCCAGAAAACCCAGGGTTTGTATAGGATGGGAAAAAAATTCTCAAAAAAACAAATAAACACCCAGACAATTGAAATTTAGTATGTGTATTCAGTGAATGTTGTTACATATTTGTGCAAAAAAATTAAATTATTTACTCACCGTCTTGTTGTTGATCATGGTATCCATTTTTTGTGTATTTTGTAGCATTATAGCACCCATCAGAAAGGTATACCAAGTGTCCTTGAACAGCTTACAAATGTTCCACATCACATCCTAACACTATTTGAGGAACTGAAGACCTAGTACATGCAATGAAGTAAGAACAGGTGGTGGAGAAAGTTGAAAATCACGCACACACAAAAATATTGTCTCTACATAAAAAAAGGAGTTCACTGTACACCATAACCTGATGTATTATCACTGACAGTAGTCTTGACTGGAGTGAAAAAGCTCATGGCAGGTGATGTTGAGTCCTGGGCATAGTTTCACACACAGTGGAACTCCACATTTTGGACACCAGTTGGCAGTTTGGTGTCTTGGTGTGTTGTGGCGCTTGAACAGGTCTTCACAGACCTTGCACTTGCAGTAGCTGGTCACTCATATCCACTCCAGCCATGTTGGTGATGTAGTCTTGTACTGCAGCTGGCTTCTGTCTTTCAGGACAGTGTTGTGTTGTCACACTGACCATGGTAGTTGGCAGCATGACTGTTGTCAGCACATGAACTGGTGTTTTGTCCTGCCACTTCAGCACAGTAACATGCCCTGCAACCATACACACACACAAATGATCATGCAGGTCTGACTCTTCTTATTGTTGTTTAAATTATTTGTTTGCTTATTCCCTTGTTTATTCTAAATATTTATGTGAATGGAAGCATAATGTAAGTTTTTTTTACATGTAGTCAAAGAAAACCACCTTAGATTTTTTTTTTTTACAATATTACAAACAATAATGACAGTATCATCAGTATTAGTACTATTATTACTGTCATTTCTATAGCACCTTGTTCTACAAATAAACTCCATGTTATTGTAAAACGAAAAATAAGTAAACATATGCATGCAATCACACACACACACACACACCTGAGCATGTGACATTTTTTTCTTTCAAACACCCGCGCGCGCACATATATATATATAATACACACTTACCATTTTCAGTCCAGTCACTGGTAAAAACACCAGCAAAGTTGTCCGTTTCCTCAGTGATTTCATTGTCAGTGTCGGTCCACTGGCACATGTTCAGGACTCGCTTTCCTCTCCACTGTAAACACACTCTTCAGTGGCCGAATCTATTTCTAGTTCATCGGGATATGGTTCAAAATTACTGTCCGACAAATCCGCATTATCTCCTTCAACATCGGAGCCTTCAGTTTGGATCATTTCCAAAGTAGCTTCAATGCTGTGTTGCATTTGACCTCTCCTACCGTGTCGAAAACTTCGATGCGACGCCATCTTGTCAAACAACTTGCAGAGCTGACCGAGGGTATGCTTCGTTGTCGTCTGCTAACGAGCGTGTCACTACACACACACAGTGTGTGTGAATGAAAAGTTGGCCAGAGATAACTTAAGAATCAGTTCTGCTTTTGATTTTCGTATCTGACACGTCACTCCAACAGCGCGACTTTTCAAAATCCAAATCCGCATATGTGGACATCGGCATCCAACACTTTGTCCGACGACATCCGCATATGCGGACAATGGCAGCGAGTGAGTTAAACAGAAGTCAGCACTGACCTGATTGAGAACTATGATGTCCAGTGTGTGTTTTTCTCAAGGACATGGCGTTGGGGGTGTAGGGTAGGGGAGCATTTAATTAGGTTTTGTAATCAGTCCATATTTTCTTTCACCACTGATTTCAGTTATGTATTACAGGCAGTTTGAGAAGTACAGAGATGTGTTTTGGTTTTGAAGAAGCAGTATTAAATCAATGTAAGCAGTCACTGAATTTTGTAGAACTAGGGTTGTTTTTGTTTTTCTCTCTTTTTATTCTCTTCATGATTTTACAGAACACTCAAGAGAAAACACAAGGGTCTTTTTTTCTGTTTTTATTTTCTTAACATTGCATGTTTTATATATTATTCAGGACGCTCAAGAGGAAACATTAACAAAATAAGTACAATAAGGATAAGATACTCAGTATCAATGTAGAAAAAAACTGTGTGTGTATATCACATTCTCTAATCCTTTCCTTTTATTTGACTGTAGTTTGATATTTATAGATTCACCCAGTGTATAAATAGATAGATATACTTATTGTGTTGTGCTTGTGGATGCATATTGACTAAACAAGTGTTTACAGATACATGTGTATACACTGCCAGAACTGAACCCGGTGTCTGTGGATCTTGATTAATCATAATATGAATTATGATGTATGTGGATGCTTCATCGTTGAAGTTTTGTTCATGAATAACACTTTGTAGTATCCATTCATTTCATACCTTTTGCATTATCAGTGTCACAGTTTTTCTCCTTTTCTTCATAGTTTTTAAGATAGTTTTTTTTCTTATATTTTCTTTTTTTTGATGTTCTTATTTGAAGACAATGGGTACTTGGAATGAAACATCCAAAGCACTTCTTGGTTATAAAAAACAACAAACAAGCATGAAATCTCCGTCATACTAATGTACGCTCATATATGTTTGCATGAGTGCTATTGTTTTACCAGCTAAAACACAGATAAGTGTGTACAAGTACTACAACTACAAGTTATTCAGAGATAGTGAGGAATATTTTTTTTCTGATTACTAAATATTACTATGTACCAGTGCCGGTAGTGAAGAATTTGTTGCTTGATACTATACTGTCTACCTCAAACATGCTTTTGAAGCTTGCTCCTTTTCTTTGTTGTGTATATTTGCAGGGTTGCTCAGTCATTACAGTATAAGGTAGAACTTTCAATTCGATTTTGGCACTTCCACTTATCGGTTATCCTTAAAAAAGAAAAAAAAAGAAGTCTTTACCAGACTATGTATCTGTTTTGGAATGGATGTGAGATGTCAGTGAGTGAGGCAAGCCAAGGAACAAACAGTCTCAGGGTCAACCAAATAGCTGTCATCATTCTGAAATATGTGAATGTCCACAGTTGTGTATACAAGACATCACTTCTCAAAAACAAATCCACTGATAACAGATCAGTTAGTCTTTAATTTGTATGAAGTGAATCACATTTTGCTTTCTGTTCCTATACCTAGGTATTGCTAACTAAAGACTTAAGTTTTGGTTGGCATTACTTGTTTTGTTGACATTTATACTTGAATGTGTGTGTGTTTGTAGCTCTGTGTTTTTTGTCACTTTTTAGAATGGCCCTGTCTTAAACTCAGCCAACATGGTTTGACTTCATTTGAAATGGTATATTCATTGTAATAAAAGTGTATCACCAACAGTTTGTGTCCTTTGTCTCTGGCCAACACAATTCACACCACAAAATGTACATGACACAGTTCTGTAAAAGTACATCACACAAACAGCAGATCTAAACTAATAAAGTGCCCTTTTCCAGATCTGAACTGATAAAGTGCCCTTTTCCAGATCTGAACTGATAAAGTGCCCTTTTCCATATCTGAACTGATAAAGTGCCCTTTTCCATATCTAAACTGATAAAACGCCCTTTTCCATATCTGAAGTGATAAAGTGTCCTTTTCTAGATCTGAACTGATAAAGTGCCCTTTTCCAGATCTGAACTGATAAAGTGCCCTTTTCCAGATCTGAACTGATAAAGTGCCCTTTTCCAGGTCTGAACTGATAAAGTGTCCTTTTCCAGGTCTGAACTGATAAAGTGCACTTTCTAGATCTAAACTGATAAAGCGCCCTTTCCAGATCTGAACTGATAAAGTGTCCTTTTAATTACACATACTTAACCGTGACCCAACTAGTGCAGACTCCGGCAGGGGTCTGACATTCCTGTCCTGTGCAAACTATCCGCCCATGCGGAGCAGACGAAACTACGGCCGATAACCTCCCGGAAGTAGGTAACCTCCCCTTTGTCCCGCTGGTTATCGCCCTCTTTTTCCGGCAGCCATCATGACTCCTGTACCTGTGCTCTTCATACGGCTAAGTTTTTTCGTATTTTCTGTCTGTCTGTCGATTCTCTGGCGTTCTTGTTTGTGGTCAAATTATGTCTCCAACCAGGTCACATAATTATGTAGCTCGATTGGGGAATCGTGCTAAAATTAAAGCGCGATCGCAATCGATTCGCTGACACTCTGGGCCCTCTACTCCTGGCCCTCTAAACAACGCCAACCCGCCGCCTTCTCCACTTCCTCCGCTCCCTCCGGTCGACTCCAGACCTCCGCCACCTCCTCTGATGACTTCTAGAGGTTTGTGGTCACACACTCAGGTCAGTGTTACCTTTCATGTCATTTTTATCGATCCGCGAACTCACTCGACGCGATCCGCGTTTTCTCGGCCCTGCCAGTCGGCAGTGTACGAGTCGATCTCCTCTATCTCTTTACCATACCCACAGTTGCACCAATGGAATGGCCACAATCCCTTGGAAAAAAAAAAAAAAAAAAAAAAAAGAAGGCAGCTTGCCTTGGATCCGCACGTTAGACTGGGCCCTATGTGCGATGCGTCCGTGGTGGCGGCCGTGACATCGGATCACGCGACCCCCCACGCGGCTTGCCTCGACCGTCTCGGATCCAATAGCGACCGAGGCGTGTAGGGATGCCCTCCCCTGGTGTAGGGAGGAAGGTGGACCACTAGGGGACACGCTTGCCCATACGCGTGCACCCCCCCCCCTTGTCCGGATCACCCGATCCAAGGGAGGCAACCCCTGCTTCGGCACCCTTGCCGGTGACCGCCGCAGTTATTTCCCTTGCACCGGCACTGCTCCTCGCCTTCAGTGCGAGTGTGTGCACGGTCCTACCAAGCTATGCGGTGATGACCCCATCTGCCACACCGCCGAGTGCTGCTGTTTCCCATCCACTAATGGTGTCTCAGCAAGCTACTCAACCAAACAATCAGCAACTCATCGCTAAACTTGCTGCAGCAATTATGCACCACTCTGCCTTCCGGTGCCGCGCCTTGCGCCCACAGAGCAGGTACGTGCACGCCCCATTGGAACTTAGGCAGTGTTGGATTCTTCTGCCCCATTGCCTAACTCTGCTGTTTCCCAGACTAATATTGGCACTTCCACGTTGGAGTACCTCTTATATCATATCATATATCAATATCAAGGCGTGCAAGCCTGACAAGGCCTTTTACCCGCTTGAAGTGGGGAAGAAAAAGAGAGTCCCCACGTATGTCTGTTGCATTTTTCAACATTGAGTGCGCAGTGCTTGAAAAATCAGAAAATATGTAAATGAGTTTTGTATTTAAAGTTTTCACAATGAATATCAAGATAATTCTTACATGTATTAATAACTCGATCCTGCCTCTCGGCAGTGCTCGGGCCGATCTTGTCTATCACTTTATCCGTCAACACACAACTGACAACTGAACGCCGGTCCTCTCGCAGGAGCTGTTCGCGAGATTGGACCGCCGTTCAGCAACAGGGGGATGCACATCCCACGGCAAGCCGACGGACTTGTCACCCCCTCGCCCACGACGCCCATAACACTGGATTACGGCGCCGTCATGCCACATGCCCTGACCGTCTCGCGTCCGATGGCGACCGATTCGGGTTGGGAGGCCCACGGCACTAAGGGGCATTATAATTATTCCCCTTGCGCTCGTTTTCACCTGTGTCGGTTACGGTGGCATCGAACCACGGACTCTCACACACAACATGACACTCCTCCCTGTTCAGCGAGGACACGTCGCACAAGGGGGATATGTGCTCTAAAGACACATTACTTTTCGATGATTTTCGGCGCCAAGGGAGGCAACTCCACATTTGTAACCTAGGCGCTCGAAGCTGTGGTTAGTTTCGCCGACACAGCACATCACTCCTGCCCCCCGTGCTGTCCACCAACGATGTTTTCTTTCGGTTTCTCATTGGGTCCTCATGCCCAGTCAGGGACTTTACACATCTTTGCATAGCAACTGCACTTTTCTTGCTGTTTCTCAGGCTATTGGCTACAGGAAATGCATCACAATATTTCCCCTTCTATCCATTTGATTTATTATCACAAGCAACAATCACGAAATATATATAGAAAAATCTATACATATTTAAAAAAAAAAAAAAAAAAAAAAAAAAAAAAAAAAAAAAAATTCTGTATATATTTATATATATACATATATATATATACACACACACATATATACATATATATGAGATATATTGCTACATTCATACGCATTTCTGCTTTCACGTATAGATGCGTACTTATCCATCGGTATACACATGTGTATGTGCTTATGGGATAGGTTCAGACGACTTTCATATTAACATGTACAATTATATTTCTATCTCAATTCATTGACATCTGTTCATTGAGATTCCCTACATAGCAATATAGGCACACTTGCATTTGCGGCCTTCTGTTCACAATGCCCAGAACTCTCTGCCTCTACGTACTGGCACTTTATTCATATGCGTATGTACATCTCATATGTAGGTGCATGGACAGATTCCTTTCCATTGATGATTATGCACACTTACCCACTTACTTGGGTATATCGGTGCACGCTACACGTATGCTTATACAGCCGCTTATTTCTTGTGTCTCGATCTCTTGTCATTGGCATACTTCTGACATCACTTGAGCTGATGGAAGTTTTTATTCCCTTGGCACATATATGTATTCATTTTCATACATTCATCCCTACCTTGCTTTTGGAGGACGACTGCACTCACAAAAATAACATAAAATAATAATAGCCTCATTCACGCCTGAATGTATGCTCCTTCACATTTCAATAGTGGCTGGTCCTTAGGGATCCACACATACCCCCTTCACACCCACAGGGCTAAGAATGCCTCTCTTGGTGCAAGGACGGACAAGGCAACCCAACTCATTTGCCTGCAACAATCACCCATAAGGCTGGAGATGCACAAGGAAGGGTGAGGCAGTCCAACTTAGAGGTGCCACTCTGGACACACATACCTTTCATTCCTTCCAAGTTTGTAAGGCATCCCTTCTTTCTCCCCTTGCCTACAACAACCCTTGGTTTGCACCACTGTGATTGTGACAAAAGCTCCACACAGGCCCTACATCCTAGCCAGCCTTCCCATGAAGAGGTGTCTATCTTGCCTTACAAATTTTAGCGGACCCAAAAACTGCCCACTGGGCAGGAGACAATCACCCTCAGCCCATCTCTTCTACTCCTCTCTAGTAGCAGAAGGCCTGGGTCATAATTGTTTTCCTCTACATTTGGGAGAAAGGCATATTGACGAGGACGGATGTGTCCCACAAAGCACAACGAACCGTCCATTAGCCACAGGGGTGTACCTTTCTGCCCACTCGTACCAGCACGGCAGATGCCGCATTCAAGCACATCAGTTCACCCCATCACCTTGCTTGAACACAAATCCAGCATCAACGTCTCAAACAATTGGCGTTCGAAAGCACTTTCTGCGCTTAGTCTTCCCTGCCCGATCCTTTCGGCCTCTACACACAACCACTGCTGTGGTTACAGATGGCCATTCCTCCTCAAGCACTGTCTTTCCAATGAGACACTTCCAGAGGTTGCTAGCCTAGGCAGGCTATCCCATCATGGAGCCCCAGCCTTCGGTCAAGGGACTGTCAGAGGATGACTTTGTTGTCACTTCGGAAGCAAGCACCATGTCTTCCTGACACACGGTTGCACCACAAGACCCCGTCAACTCTTTCCGGCTTCCTTACATTGCAACATAATCTGCATGGTGAACACCTTCGTCCCTGAAGCACACAGCAGCTGTTTCCTGGTTTACCCATGCTGATTGGTGTCCTCCTAGGAACAGTATATGATAATCAGTCGAGTACGACAGTCTCCATCAGAACAGCAGAGGAGGCATCTGCTGTCCAGTCTATTCGGGCTGGAATTCGATTATACAATTTATAGTAGAGAGTGTTTTGCCCAAGTTGCATCCCCAGTCCCTCAATCAAGAGGGCCTTAGGACTCATAATTGGGAAGGTTCCCAAAGGCTACTTAGGCCTAAGGCTACAGCACTAAGTCCCAGTGCAATTTGACTTCTAGTCTGAGAGACATAGTCATTCATGAAAGACTAAGCTGCAAATGATTTCCCTTTGCAATTAAGAAACCACTGATAATACAGCTCTCACCTTGCAGTTGGCCATACTAAAAACGTATGTCAGATCAGTGCCTTGATGTCAATAGCCAGTACAACACATCTTGAGCCACTTACCTCCCTGCCCCGCCCCGCTCCATCCCAGACTCAGTGCGCACCACACACAGCCAGAGGCCTGTCATGGATCCGGTCCCCTTTCTCACTAAAAAACCTTCAGCAAAAATTTTCCCCATGGAAACCCTCTTCCATTTGGGAATTCCATCACTGAATGAGACTCAGTGACCTGTGGGCACATGAAATGCACTTCCACAGCCTGATCCAACCCAGCCATTGACTGCCGACAACTTTCTGCAGGTTACTCCAACAGGCCACACTCAGGCAGAGAAGCCACCAAGCCTTCCGTATGCCCCTTCGTGATGGTACCTACCTGGGCAATTACACAACCCTGTCCCAGAGACACCAGGGACATCAAGTCTTTTGTTGCCAAATGTCTGCCATCCTATGCATAGGCAACATACCAGTGCTGTCATTTTTTGACAACGTCAAAAAAGGGGGGGGCCAGGGGCGGGGGAGTGCCCATCGCCTGTCAGCTCGCATGGAGGAGCTCCACAGATCTGGCTGTCATGCCTGAGGCAGGCCCAACACGGTGACCTACCTCTCTCGTGCCACAGTTCCCTTCAAACACAAAAACCACTTCCACTATCGGCCCACATCCGTTGTGGAATCATCAGATCAAATCACATGCGCACCTCCTTGCATTGACGCTCATCCGCGCTCATCTGCTCAGCTGTGGTCCACAGTCCTCCCCCACAATACAGCTGTGGACCTCTGTCTTCTTTACCCGCACTAATGTCCTTAGGCGACACAGTACACTCTACTTTCGTCAAATTCTACTTGAGGGACACCTATCGCCTAAGGGATAATGGCTCATCGACTTCTACCAGAGAGATGTCGCACGCCTGCGGGTTGATGGCGCAAGAGCCATCGCTTCTGTGGTAGCTGCACAACAGACCATCACAGCTCACAGACAGTAGAACAGGCGAGCCCTCCACCTTGTCGTGCTATTCTGCACTAGTTGGGTCACGGTTAAGTATGTGTAATTAAAAGGAAATTTTCTATCTAAAATTACGTTTAAATAACATACTTACCGTGACCCAAATTTAAGACCCTCCCGTCCTCCCCGCTTCCTGTTCTTCCTGCTTGCTGCGCTGGTGATGGCATATTGCCGTCAAAAGAGGGCGATAACCAGCGGGACAAAGGGGAGGTTACCTACTTCCGGGAGGTTATCGGCCGTAGTTTCGTCTGCTCCGCATGGGCGGATAGTTTGCACAGGACAGGAATGTCAGACCCCTGCCGGAGTCTGCACTAGTTGGGTCACGGTAAGTATGTTATTTAAACGTAATTTTAGATAGAAAATTTCCTTTTCCAGGTCTGAACTGATAAAGCGCCCTTTCCAGATCTGAACTGATAAAGTGCCCTTTCCAGATCTGAACTGATAAAGTATATTTTCCAGGTCTGAACTGATAAAGTACCTTTTCCCAGATCTGAACTGATAAAGTACCCTTTTCCAGGTCTGAACTGATAAAGTGCCCTTTCCCAGGTCTGAACTGATAAAGTGCCCTTTCCAGATCTGAACTTTCCAGATCTGAACTGATAAAGTGTCCTTTCCAGATCTGAACTGATAAAGTGTCCTTTTCCAGGTCTGAACTGATAAAGTGTCCTTTTCCAGCTCTGAACTGATAAAAGTGCCCTTTTCCAGATCTGAACTGATAAAGTGCCCTTTTCTACATGAGGAGAGGGAAGAAAGGGTTGGAGTCCTACACATTCAACCATTACCTTGTTGATCACTCCTGTACAGCACAGACATGTCCACATGTATAATTATGGATATGTTTGTATACAGTTATTTTCCATGAACTGAATACAAAAACAGGTATGCATACAAATTATCCAATGGATTTTTTTTTAAATGATAGTGAAAAAATTATTGAACATTTTTATTTGTGAAACCCGTGCTTTTGAACCTCGGGAAAATTTAAAATGTAATTTTGGTGTCAAATAGGCAGAATTAATTTTGGACTAGCAGTCTCACTGTCAATTTCTGTGAAGTTGTTCTTTTTTGTCTGTCTCTCCCTGCCCCCATGCTCTCTCTCTCTCTCTCTCTCTCATACACATGTCATATTCTCTGACTGCCACTGCCGTCTAGCAATGAGATGCAATCAGCAAGTTAAATCACCTGTCTGCTGACTAATCCATCAAACACAGGAAAAGAAAAAGTTCCTAAAAGGCCTAAGTTACAACCTACCTACTACTGCGCAAAGGTTACTACCTTTCCCAAGGACAACTAAAACACAAGTATTTATTCGACACCAGCAATTCTGTTGTCTCACTGGGAATCGGTATTGCATATATACTGTACCTGAGCAGAACAATAACAAACAGGTTCAAAGTCCTGCAGCCATTTATGGCCATCGGGCCAGTGATTCCACACCCAGCACTATGCAGGCCTCGGCACTGGAAGGCAGTGCATTGTCTTCTCCTTCAGCTGCTCTAACCTTCCCCGGCTGAAGTCAGGTGTCCACTGACACCTGTGCGGAGTGAGGTAAATCGGTCGGTGCATTTCTCCAAGGACACACCACCATACCTAAATGGGGCCTTGAATCTTGACCAATGGTCAGAAGTCCAACACCCAACTGAATCTTGTCACAGCACCTCTTACAGCACGCCATAACTTACTCCAAATAGGTAAGACTGTGATCTACCACATCGCACAATTTCAGAAATGACACAATAGGGCAATTTTCTCACAGACCAGCCGTGAAACAAGCAAACATTATGCCCTTCTGGTCTGGACCCACCATAAAACAAGCAAACATTAACGCCCTTCTGGTCTGAACCCAAGCAAAACACATTGACATCAAAAATTCAGAAAGGAACTTATTAACAGTTTCAGCTTCAATGAGGTATCAAAGCATGTGAGTGATACATACACGTCATACTATCTCTGGTTTAAATGAAATATGATGAGGTATCAAAGCATGTGAGTGATACATACACGTCATACTATCTCTGGTTTAAATGAAATATGATGAGGTATCAAAGCATGTGAGTGATACATACACGTCATACTATCTCTGGTTTAAATGAAATATGATGAGGTATCAAAGCATGTGAGTGATACATACACGTCATACTATCTCTGGTTTAAATGAAATATGATGAGGTGTCAAAGCATGTGAGTGATACATACATGTCATACTCTCTGGTTGAAATGAAATATGATGGGGTGTCAAAGCATGTGAGTGATACATACACGTCATACTATCTCTGGTTGAAATGAAATATGTCAAAGCATGTGAGTGATACATACATGTCATACTATCTCTGGTTTAAATGAAATATGATGAGGTGTCAAAGCATGTGAGTGATACATACACGTCATGCTATCTCTGGTTGAAATGAAATATGATGGGGTGTCAAAGCATGTGAGTGATACATACACGTCATACTATCTCTGGTTGAAATGAAATATGATGGGGTGTCAAAGCATGTGAGTGATACATACACGTCATACTATCTCTGGTTTAAATGAAATATGATGAGGTATCAAAGCATGTGAGTGATACATACACGTCATACTATCTCTGGTTGAAGTGAAATATGATGGGGTGTCAAAGCATGTGAGTGATACATACACGTCATACTATCTCTGGTTGAAGTGAAATATGATGGGGTGTCAAAGCATGTGAGTGATACATACACGTCATACTATCTCTGGTTTAAATGAAATATGATGGGGTGTCAAAGCATGTGAGTGATACATACACGTCATACTATCTCTGGTTTAAATGAAATATGATGAGGTATCAAAGCATGTGAGTGATACATACACGTCATACTATCTCTGGTTGAAGTGAAATATGATGGGGTGTCAAAGCATGTGAGTGATACATACACGTCATACTATCTCTGGTTGAAGTGAAATATGATGGGGTGTCAAAGCATGTGAGTGATACATACACGTCATGCTATCTCTGGTTGAAATGAAATATGATGGGGTGTCAAAGCATGTGAGTGATACATACACGTCATACTATCTCTGGTTGAAATGAAATATGATGGGGTGTCAAAGCATGTGAGTGATACATACACGTCATACTATCTCTGGTTTAAATGAAATATGATGAGGTGTCAAAGCATGTGAGTGATACATACACGTCATGCTATCTCTGGTTGAAATGAAATATGATGGGGTGTCAAAGCATGTGAGTGATACATACACGTCATGCTATCTCTGGTTGAAATGAAATATGATGGGGTGTCAAAGCATGTGAGTGATACATACACGTCATGCTATCTCTAGTTGAAATGAAATATGATGGGGTGTCAAAGCATGTGAGTGATACATACACGTCATGCTATCTCTGGTTGAAGTGAAATATGATGGGGTGTCAAAGCATGTGAGTGATACATACACGTCATACTATCTCTGGTTTAAATGAAATATGATGGGGTGTCAAAGCATGTGAGTGATACATACACGTCATACTATCTCTGGTTTAAATGAAATATGATGAGGTATCAAAGCATGTGAGTGATACATACACGTCATGCTATCTCTGGTTGAAATGAAATATGATGGGGTGTCAAAGCATGTGAGTGATACATACACGTCATACTATCTCTGGTTGAAATGAAATATGATGGGGTGTCAAAGCATGTGAGTGATACATACACGTCATACTATCTCTGTTTTAAATGAAATATGATGAGGTGTCAAAGCATGTGAGTGATACATACACGTCATGCTATCTCTGGTTGAAATGAAATATGATGGGGTGTCAAAGCATGTGAGTGATACATACACGTCATGCTATCTCTGGTTGAAATGAAATATGATGGGGTGTCAAAGCATGTGAGTGATACATACACGTCATGCTATCTCTGGTTGAAATGAAATATGATGGGGTGTCAAAGCATGTGAGTGATACATACACGTCATACTATCTCTGGTTTAAATGAAATATGAAACGAATCAACAGGCGATACAAACAAAATAATCCAAAGAAAAATATCTGTCACAGGCACCATGAATGATAAAATGAAGCAAGTATGGGGTAAGAAAAGGCACCCCCCCCCCCCCGACCCCCACCCCAACCCCCCTCCACCTCAAGAAAAAAGAAGTAAAGAAAAACATCGGGTAATCACATTGTTTCATAAAAAAAAAAATTATTATATAAAAGCCAAGTGGACCGTACAGCCACATCCAGTGTGGGGGTGGGGACGGCATCACTTTGAGGCGACACGGGGCTGGCCCCGGGAGCAGCAGAGGCAGCGGATCAGCTCCATGGCCAGCTGCACCACTTCCACCACGCTGAGGAACGACAGCCCCACCCACAGCCCCAGGGTGCCGCCCAGGTCAGAGATGAACTGGGCTTCCTGTCTCACACACACACACACACACACACACACACACACACGCACACACTGAGGCAATGATATCCACAGTGGAGTGGAGGGGAAGGAATGATGATAATGCCACAACCCCCTCCCCCCCCCCCACACACACACACACACACGCCCACACATACATAATTTTTAAATTACACACACACACAGGCGCGCGCGCGCACACGATATTAATCATCAAGATATTAAACAATGAACAATGAGTTCCACTGATAATCTGCTGCGGAATATCCAGTTCAACACATGCACACACACGCGTGCATCCTCTAACTCTTTTTTTTTCTTCTTTAATATCGATTCTAAAATAATAATAATAATAATAATAATAATAATAATAATAATAATAATAAATAAATAAATAAAAATAAAAAAATAAAGCGTAGAATGCACTTCAAGGTGGGTTGGGTTTTTTGTTGTTGTTGTTTTTCAAATTTCATTTCTTTTGATTTTTTGTTTGTTGTTGTTGTTGTTGTTTGTTTGTTTTTTTGTTTTATTGTTTTGTTTAAACAAACTATATCTCTGTGTGAACCTCCAGCTGTTCTTCCCGTGGAGAATGCGTCGCCAGCAGTTCAGCGCCACATTTTTTACTATCTTTTCTGCTTGCAAGGGTAGGCTACTGTGCTGGGTTTTTCTACAGACAAGGACAACTACGCTTTTGTTGCCGTGAGTTACTGATGAGTGTTAAATGCGTGCTGCACACAGGACACTCACTTTGTCTCATCCGGTAATGGGACAGCTTCCTGGTATGCTTGTTGCAGTGTTTTGTGTGTTGACAGAGAAGTGTACTATAGTGCATTTCAGTGCAGCGTCAGCTGGTGCACAGACCCAGGCTTAGACACACAACCAATTAACATATCTGGAAGAATCTGGTGAACAGTTCTTCAATGTGGCCACCCAATCACTCTTAATCAACGGTGTTAGAGAAGAAGAAGAAGAAAAGTGTAGTGTAGTGTATCTGAATGGGCTTTTTTTTTTCATTCTCTGTGACTGAGTTGTGAACACAATTCATACCTCATAATCTGGTTCCTCTGTGATATTTTCGTAGTTCAGATCTTCGTAAAAGATGTTGAGCTTCACAAATTCACGTCTGAAACATAGTATGATAGGACACTATTATGTCACACACACACACACACACACACACACACACACACACACACACACACACACACACAATCAAGCACAACCACACACACGCATACAAGCACGGTATTATCTTTCTAAACCATGACAACGATCAACACAAATGTGGTGTTGTCAGTATACGAGAAGCCTGCTTTAACTCAGATGTATCGAGTATTGAGTGTCAAATGCATGTGTGTGTGTGTGTGTGTGTGTGTGTGTGTGTGTGTGTGTGTGTGTGTGTGTGTGTGTGTGTGTGTGTGTGTGTGTGTGTGTGTGTGTGTGTGTTGTGAGTGCGCATGTGCTAATACGAGCGAGCCTGTGTATTTGCATGAATGATACTGTAGTGTTTGCTGCACGCGCGCGCGTGTACGTGTGTTTAATTGGGTGCATGTACTGTAGTGATTACTCCGTATCCGCTGTGAGGCAACAAGAGAGAGAGAGAGAGAGAGAGAGAGAGAGAGAGAGAGAGAGAGACAGAGATAGAGACAGAGACAGACAAGACAAGACAAATTCTTTATTTCGAGAATAATAGATAATCACTGGTGTGCTTTTTTACATCCAGTCCCCGCCCTGAATAGGGTCTACACTACACAATATTTAATAAAAATGATACATGGTGTTACACACACACACACACACACACACACACACACACACACACACACACACACACACACACATGACATACAGGCACTAGCATGGTGTTAGTAAAATGCATAGGTAAAAAAAAAAAAAAAATGAAAGAAACAAACACACACAACACACACCGCATTACACATCAGAATGGGTGATAGAGGGTGAGGAAGGTTCTGTCAACCATACACATTTGACAAACAGTATCAATAAAATGAACGATTTACATTACACATTATGGCATAAGGTGGGACAGGCAACGTTTTTTGAAGGTGGTTGGGCAATGGTGTTGTTTAATTGTTTCTGGGACACAGAGAGACACAGAGAGAGACGAGACAGACAGAGACAGACACACAGAGAGAGACAGAGAGACAGAGACAGACAGAGAGATAGAGAGAGACAGAGAGAGAGAGATAGGGATATATATATATATATATGATCACTTTTTGGTGGCCTCAGTTGCATGCAAGTGCTCAACACTAGGCTTCTTCGTTGAAAACAACAGCAACAACGACAACAACAACAAAACAAACAAACAAACAAACAAACAAAAAAAAGCAAAACACATACAGGAAAAAAGAAAAGACAAAAGAGATCGATACAGAAGATATACATAACATCTGGACCCCGCTATTCCCTGCCCACATCCCCACCCGCACACACACGCACTGTGTCTGTGTGTTATCGCTATGATGGACAGATAATGCGTCCTTAAATGTCTGCCTGCCCAAATGAACACTTACGACAAGTCCTTTGACTGTTTTGACTTCAGTCGTTCGCATTTCTCCGGAGACATTCGCCTGCAAGCCGTTCTTACCAGTAAATGTTCCTGTCAACAAAAGCCGTGGGTAAAAACAAAAACAAAAACAAAACAAAAAAAACAACAAAAAACCCCCAAACAAACAAAAAAACAACAACAACAACAAAACACACAAGAAAACAAAAATACACACATTTGATTTGACTCCTTTTTTTTTTTTTTTTTTTTAAATAACCAAACAAACATTATATAGCGGGTAATGCAAACAAACATGATGATAAAATTTACAGAACAAGCAGATTATTGACATCATGCATGCCATGGAGTAGAAAGCATAAAATGGACAGAAGGATGATTAAATGATTTTTCTACACATTATAGATCATATAATCATATATATAGAACAATATATGTTGTTGTTTTTATAAGACGATGAAAAGTTCACACACACACACACACACACACACACACGGAGGGTTACACAGTCCATAAATACGATCATAATTAAATTATTGAATGATCGCCAAATCAAATAATTTCTGTATTTTCATTTCCAGTATTATCACTCCTTACTGATGGAAGTTCACAAGTGCACTGTGTCCTACTCACTGCGTACTGTGTGTTGGGCCAGGGACGGGCAGTCATTGTCCTCAGGTATTTGGTCTCACTGTTCACAACACAACGACAGTTTCTTTCTCTTTTGTTTGTTTGTTTCGTTAATACCAACACCCGTCTGTATTCTGCATGTCACAACACACCTAGCTGTCTATTCTTCATGTCACAACACACCTAGCTGTCTGTATTCTTCATGTCACAACACACCCGTCTGTATTCTTCATGTCGCAACACACCCGTCTGTATTCTTCATGTCACAACACACCCGTCTGTATTCTTCATGTCACAACACACCTAGCTGTCTATTCTTCATGTCACAACACACCTGTCTGTATTCTTCATGTCACAACACACCCGTCTGTATTCTTCATGTCACAACACACCTAGCTGTCTGTATTCTTCATGTCACAACACACCTGTCTGTATTCTTCATGTCACAACACACCCGTCTGTATTCTTCATGTCACAACACACCCGTCTGTATTCTTCATGTCACAACACACCTAGCTGTCTGTATTCTTCATGTCACAACACACCTGTCTGTATTCTTCATGTCACAACACACCTAGCTGTCTGTATTCTTCATGTCACAACACACCTGTCTGTATTCTTCATGTCACAACACACCTAGCTGTCTGTATTCTTCATGTCACAACACACCTAGCTGTCTGTATTCTTCATGTCACAACACACCTAGCTGTCTGTATTCTTCATGTCACAACACACCTGTCTGTATTCTTCATGTCACAACACACCCGTCTCCCCCTCCAACCTTTTTGCCCCCCACCCCCTGTCCCCCTCGCCAATCACCCGCATCCCGTTTCAGTGGTATCCTAAGACTCCCCCAGTGCATGGAACTTCAGCTGGACCTCCGCCCAGACCGACACCCAAAACTCCACCCCTGTCCAACAACGAAACCCTCACCACGCTAACAGACAGACAGACAGACAGACAGACACACACACACACACACACACACACACACACACACACACATACACAGAGAGTTCTTTCGCTTGCCAGATCAACTGCTTCTCTTTTATGAAGTCCTTTAAATATTTTCCTTTAATTGTATTTAGGTGGGTTTTTTTTTCCAATTTCACCCTCATTTGCCCGGTTTTCCCCAACTCTCCATTCATTCACATCCCCCACCCCTTCTAACCGATAATACTCAAATGTATACATAAATACTTTAACAAAATGTCTTCAATCAAGATGTGTGTGACTGGACAGTAAACAAAATCCCCCCCCCCCCCCCCCAAACACACAACAATACATAATTATAACAAAAGACTCACCTGCAAGGATTGTAACAGCCGCACTCAAAGTCTCCGTTCTGGAATTTCCACAAAGCCATTTTCAGGCATTCCACATCTGCACACACACACACACACACACACACACACACACACACACACACACACACACACACACACACACACATACACACACGAGCGCCCCTTAAATGCCAAAAAAATAGGCACAGGCTTTAGTCAGTACTGCATGATGCAAAAGCCACAGCATCAGTTAACCGCAAGCAAAAACGCACACCTGCACACTCAGGTGTGCATTCTATCATTCACAAACACACACCTGCAGACCCAGGTATGCATTCTGTCATTAACAAACACACACACGCACAAGTAGGCACTCACAGGCAAACACACAGTCATGTACGGACATTGATATTGGCCACCTCACCCAACAAACACACAGTCATATTACGGACATTGATATTGGCCACCTCACCCAGCAAACACACAGTCATGTACGGACATTGATATTGGCCACCTCACCCAGCAAACACACAGTCATGTACGGACATTGATATTGGCCACCTCACCCAGCAAACACACAGTCATATTACGGACATTGATATTGGCCATCTCACCCAGCAAACACACAGTCATGTACGGACATTGATATTGGCCATCTCACCCAGCAAACACACAGTCATATTACGGACATTGATATTGGCCATCTCACCCAGCAAACACACAGTCATATACGGACATTGATATTGGCCATCTCACCCAACAAACACACAGTCATATACGGACATTGATATTGGCCATCTCACCCAGCAAACACACAGTCATATTACGGACATTGATATTGGCCATCTCACCCAGCAAACACACAGTCATGTACGGACATTGATATTGGCCATCTCACCCAGCAAACACACAGTCATGTACGGACATTGATATTGGCCACCTCACCCAACAAACACACAGTCATGTACGGACATTGATATTGGCCTCCTCACCCAACAAACACACAGTCATGTACGGACATTGATATTGGCCACCTCACCCAACAAACACACAGTCATGTACGGACATTGATATTGGCCACCTCACCCAACAAACACACAGTCATGTACGGACATTGATATTGGCCACCTCACCCAGCGAACACACAGTCATATTACGGACATTGATATTGGCCACCTCACCCAGCGAACACACAGTCATATTACGGACATTGATATTGGCCACCTCACCCAGCAAACACACAGTCATATTACGGACATTGATATTGGCCACCTCACCCAGCAAACACACAGTCATGTACGGACATTGATATTGGCCACCTCACCCAGCAAACACACAGTCATATTACGGACATTGATATTGGCCACCTCACCCAGCAAACACACAGTCATGTACGGACATTGATATTGGCCACCTCACCCAGCAAACACACAGTCATGTACGGACATTGATATTGGCCACCTCACCCAGCAAACACACAGTCATGTACGGACATTGATATTGGCCACCTCACCCAACAAACACACAGTCATGTACGGACATTGATATTGGCCTCCTCACCCAGCGAACACACAGTCATATTACGGACATTGATATTGGCCTCCTCACACAGCAAACACACAGTCATGTACGGACATTGATATTGGCCACCTCACCCAGCAAACAGACACAAGTAAAACACGTAGGCGCCTTTCCACCCTCTCTGGATACAAACATAGAGAATATCAATACCAATGCTGATAATACTGCCGTTGCTAAAGACAACAACAACGCCGACGACAACGACAACAACAATAATAATGACAACAACAATGACAATAGTAGTAGTAGTAGCAGCAGTAGTAATAACATTAATAACAACAACAATATAATGATTATTATAATTTGCCGAATCTCTGAATAGGGTTCAACGTGGTAGTACTAGCAATTGATCACGCATCCTCCGCCTTCTTGGACAATACTCAACTCAAACAGAAGGAGACATGCAATGATAATTAAAGTGAAATAATCACCAACAACGATAATCATGTGGATTTATACAGCATCTTATCTCTGACTAGGAATCTACACATTGCTCACGCACGCGTAAATACACACATGCACATATTCTTTCTTTAATTCAATGGCTCTTCACTGTGACTCACATTAGACGAGTGGTGTGTATGTGTGTTCGTGTGGGTGGTAGGGTGGAGGAGGTGTTAAAGGGGTATGTACAGTAGGTGTTCCTGCTGTATCTGGTTTTCCTCGCCCTCAGCGCTCTTAACCAAAGGCAGGGAGAACCAGATAAAGTGATTAATGAAACAGGTTATAGTCCCATACAGCCTTGTGTGGCCATCACGGGCAGTGGATTCATATTTCGCTGTCTGGGGTTCAGAGTAGGAAGGCGGGGCCCACTTCTCTCCTTCCGCCGTTTAAACCTTCCCCAACCCAAGTCAGGTCAGCATTCACACCTGGGTGGAGTGATGGAAAATCGGAGTGAAGTGCCTTTCCCAAGGACAGAGCACATTGCTGAAACGGGGCCTGGAACCCTGATCACTGGTGAACACGGGATGAAAAGTCCAACGCCTTACCGATTCTGCCTCCTGATTCTGATACTGACACTGATTTTAACTATACTGATTCTGATAAGGATACTGATTTTTAACTATACTGATTCTGATATTAATGCTGATTTTAACTATATTGATTCTGATAAAGAAATGATTTTAACAAAACTGATTCTGATACCGATACTGACTTTTCACTATACTAATTGTGGTACTGATACTGATTTTAACTATACTGATTCCTTCAATGATACTGATTTTAACTATACTGATTCTGATACTGATTTTAACTATACTGATACCGGTACTGATACTGATTTTAACTATACTGAATCTGATTTTTAACTATATTGATCCTGGTACTGATTTTAACTAAACTGATTCTGATTTTTAACTATACTGATTCTGATACTGATTTTAACTAAATTAATTCTCATTATTAACTTTGATACTGATACTGATTCTGGTACTGATACTAATTTTAACTATACTGATTCTGATACTGAATTTAACTACACTGATTCTGATACTGATTTTAACTATACTGATTCTGATACTGAATTTAACTACACTGATTCTGATACTAATTTTAACTATACTGATTCTGATAGTGATACTGAATTTAACTATACTGATTCTGATACTGATTCTGATTTTAACTATACTGATTCTGACAGTGTTCTGATACTGGTTGTGAGAGTGACCTGAACGGGATCTGCAGGGTCTGAGGGTAGTGGTGACATTCAGCAGGATGTTCACCTCCTCAGCTGTTTCGTCGTGACAGCCACACGCCTCGTGCACCTGCCGCTGCTCACAGATCCTCACACACACCTCCACACACACGCACGCGCACACACACACACACACACACACACACATACACACATGCACACACACACACACACACACACACACACACACACACACACACACACACACACACACACACACACGGTTTCTTTTTCAGTGCGTCAAGTGCGTCCTTCACTCGGGACGTCGGTTTATCGTCTCATCCGAAGGAACAGATGCTCAGTTGGATTTTCCAGCCAAACTTGGTAGAAACGAAACGAAAGGAAATATCATCTTACCAGGGTAATGAGATAAGCAAATGTGTCAGTATACAAGGGCGAGAGCGGGTTTCGAACCCAGACCCTCACGTGTCACTGTAACCACACGGTTAACATTATCCAAAGCCAACGCTAATTCCACGGGCTTGGAACCAACCTCAACACTGAGCAAACTGATTACTCAGCCACTCAGTTCCGGTATCTTCACGCAAAGCCTTGGAGCTGATGAAAGGTTGCTATTCAGCAAAGCGCTATTCTGTTAGCCGAGTGGGAAGACGATTCTTTTCTTAAATTCATTCCAAACCCCATCTGTTTTTTTGTCCTCAGAATCATACGCTGTGCGTGGTGGAGGTGAACACAAAATGAAGGAAGTTAATCAACAAAGAACTGGTGCTGACCTGTGTGGAGTACATGATTCTGTATCTCTGCAGGTAGCCACGGGAGTCCGTACAGTAACCGTATGGATAGTCTTTCCTCGCGATGTGGACCTGAAACAACACATACACACCTTCTATACGCAAGTACGCAGACACATAATGTACACACATACCACATTCGCGCGCACGTGTTCCAACCCTTAGCCCTTCCCCACCACACATATCTATACACAGCCTACACCACATCAAATCTTCTGCCGTAAACACCAGCACGTTGTCTACAACCATTCACCCAATCATTACCACTAATACAAGCACCATCACGCCATTTCCCTTCCCTCCCCATCAATCATGTGTACAGCACATGCCAGAACACAGAAAGGAATATACATTGCCACAGACACACACACAGCACGTCACACCACACAAACAGTGTGTCCACAAAGACACGCACAGACAGGCAGCTTGGTGTTTGAGTTGGCCGCACGCACGCACGCACGAACGCAAGCACGCACGCACACACACACACACACGTACACACACACGTGCGCGCGCACACACACGCATATCCATACTCAACACACACACACACACACACACACACACACACACACACACACGCACATCCATACTCAACACACACACACACACACACACACACGCGCACGCACGCACGCACGCACGCACATCCATACTCAACACACACACACACACACACACACGCATATCCATACTCAACACACATACACTCTCTCTCTCTCCCTCTCTCTCTCTCCCTCTCTCTCCCTCCCTGTGTCCTTCTCCCCTTCCCCTCCCCGCTCCCCACCCCACCCCCCACTCCACTCCACTCCTCCCAGACGGACCAGTTTGAGGGAGAGCTTGGTGGTGGAGCCAGCAGCCACAGCCATGCCGTCATCCTGGGGGAAGGGAACAGTTCTGGGAGGGTGCACGCTGACCTGCAGTCCGTCGTCAGGGGTGATGGCCCGGATGTACTCCCCCGTGTCCAGGTACAGCACCAGCTCCAACCCTGCGGGGCCAGGCAGCGGGTGCTTATTGTGGTCATGGGCCCAACTGGGACGCGAGTGTCATTCTTCTTCTTCTTCTTCTTCTTTCTACTTCTTCTCCGCTTGTGGGCTGCAACTCCCCACGTTCACTCATATAAACACGAGTGGGCTTTTACGTGCATGACGGTTTTTTTCACCCCGCGATTTAGGCAGCCATACTCCGTTTTCGGGGGTGTCAATCAGTTCGATTACCATAATATGGGGACCGGGATTTTTATTTATTTATTTTTTTTTATTTTTTATTTTTTGCTGCCCCATCATCTGCACCGTTTCAGTGGCATTACTCCCACGCCGCTCATTTTGATTCCCTCATGCACGGCCACACCCGGGTTCGTCCGTCGCAGTTCCAGCGTCGGCAGTCCACAGGGAACCATCGATGTTAGGTCGCCAGGAGGCCACACACCAGAGGAGACCCTGCACTGCTGCTGAGTCACTTCGGTGGTGTTCAGTGGTGCCTGTTCTGATTTAACGTACTTAGGACACCACCTGCTAAGCCCCCTACTAACGACAATAATGGCTTAGTCGCGGAGCCAGACTTAGTGAGCGTCCCTCCCAGAGTGGAGACCGCCACCACGTCCCTCAAACAACAGCCCCCCATGAATCCGCCTACACTGACGACATTGACAGGACACACCCCAAGCACAGAAGTGGAGGGGTATCGAAACTGAGGTCACCATGAGAGCAGGGCATGAAAGGCCACAGACTTCGAGACTATATTGTTTATATTGATGACGATGAAGGAGGAGGATGACGATGATGATGACGATGTTGCTATGGAGGTCGATTTTGGTTTGGGACTGCGTGACAAGGCTGTACTCTACGCTTCCTGTCATACTGATATCCCGGCGTTAACCAGGCCCGAGAGATACAGACACTTGCAGTGTTGGTCAGGTAATTAGAGCAACACACCCAAAGACGCATCCTTGAAGTGGATGACACTTGACTGTGTGGTCCCAGTCTCCCCATTTAAGCCCACAGCACACTCAGGGTAGGAGCCGGCCACGGGCCGAAAAACCCACCTCCGCTGGGATTCGAACCCGCGTCCTCCCAGCCGTCAGTCCGCGACGCTAACCACTTCGCCACGGCGGCTGGTATTTATTTATTTATTTGATACTTTTCTCTCCAATAGACCACAGAGGACGCCGTGGTTGCAGAATCGTTTGGGGAATTGGGACTTCTGATTTAGTGTTGTTCACCAGTGGTATTTTAGGGCTCGGGGCCTTTAAACTGTCCATGGAAATACGTTGACGAAGGACATTTCTTAATGCTTTGCGAATTAGCCCTACAATGATCACTGAAGCAACCTAGCCATGGACCATCAGCCCTACTTTGGTTTGCAGCTGGGACAACTTAACATTGAAAGGGTAGTGTTGTTGACGCCCTTGTCTCTCTCTCTCTCTCTCTCTCTCTCTCTCTCTATATATATATATATATATATATATATATATACATATACATATACATATATACGTTTGGCTGGGAAATCAAACTGAGCGATAAACCGACGCCTCGTGTGCAGCACGCACTTGACGCACTGAAAAAAGAATCCATGGTTACAAAAGTGTTCTCTTCTTGAAAGATTGTGTACAATAGATCCGCTCAGATACACACACACACACAAACACACATCCACACCCCCTCCCCCCCCCCCCCACACACATACACACAGACACACACACACACGCGCGCACACACGCACACACAACACGTACACACACACACGCGCGCACGCGCACCCCCCCGCCCCCCCCCCCACACACACACCTCCTCGGGGCCCACTGGATCTACTGATAAACTTGTCGTACTGTAGCGTGTAGCAGTTGCCGAACTTCACATTGGTGACCAGCGTAAAGTTTCTGCCCACAGACACACAGCTAAAACGTCACATACAGACAGCTATAAAGTCACAGACATACAGCTACAAAGTCACAGACACACAGCTAAAACGTCACAGACATACAGCTATAAAGTCACAGACACACAGCTAAAACGTCACAGACATACAGCTATAAAGTCACAGACACACAGCTAAAACGTCACAGACATACAGCTATAAAGTCACAGACACACAGCTAAAACGTCACATACAGACAGCTATAAAGTCACAGACACACAGTTAAAACGTCACAGACATACAGCTACAAAGTCACAGACACACAGCTAAAACGTCACAGACATACAGCTACAAAGTCACAGACACACAGCTAAAACGTCACATACATACAGCTATAAAGTCACAGACACACAGCTAAAACGTCACAGACATACAGCTACAAAGTCACAGACACACAGCTAAAACGTCACATACATACAGCTATAAAGTCACAGACACACAGCTAAAACGTCACAGGCATACAGCTATAAAGTCACAGACACACAGCTAAAACGTCACAGACATACAGCTATAAAGTCACAGACACACAGCTACAAAGTCACAGACACACAGGTAAAACGTCACACACAGACAGCTATAAAGTCACAGACATACAGCTACAAAGTCACAGACACACAGCTAAAACGTCACATACAGACAGCTATAATGTCACAGACATACAGCTACAAAGTCACAGACACACAGGTAAAACGTCACACACGTACACCTATAAAGTCACAGACACACAGCTAAAACGTCACAGACATACAGCTACAAATTTACAGACACACAGCTAAAACGTCACAGACATACAGCTACAAATTCACAGACACACAGCTAAAACGTCACAGACATACAGCTACAAATTCACAGACACACAGCTAAAACGTCACAGACATACAGCTACAAATTCACAGACACACAGCTAAAACGTCACAGACATACAGCTACAAAGTCACAGACACACAGGTAAAACGTCACACACGTACACCTATACAGTCACAGACACACAGGTAAAACGTCACACACGTACACCTATAAAGTCACAGACACACAGGTAAAACGTCACACACGTACACCTATAAAGTCACAGACACACAGGTAAAACGTCACATACAGCTGTAAAGTCACAGACACACCATTATAAGGTTACAGACACACAGTTACTAGGTCACAGACACACAGCTATGAAGTCTCAGACACAGAGTTATAACGTCACAGACACACATTTATAGGGTCACAGACACACAGTTATAACGTCACAGACACAGTTAAAAAGTCAAAAACAAACAGTTATGAGGCCACAGACATAGTTATAAGGTTACAGACACACAGTTATAAGGTGAGAGGCACACAGTTAAATGTCATAGACACGCGGTTATATGATCATATGATGGTGAGTCTCCCGTCGGACCGACGGATGAGTAGGCAGGCAGGTTTATCTGTCGGTGTGTGTCCTCATATGGGAGAAGAGGCCAATTCTGGATGCGCAGCACTTCCCACAGGTGTTGCAAGGGAAAATATATCCAGAAGTTGAGCCCTGCTTCCTTCGCTCACGCTCTCCTTATTGGCCAGCGTTCTCTTGTTTTCAAACGTCTG